>NW_024068391.1:27500-153854 GCF_009389715.1 Phoenix dactylifera | reverse complement strand
AAGTTATTTGATGTGTAAGTGTTTATAGATCATGTTGAGCAGTAGGAGCGTTAGTGTAATATCTTGGGCCTAACTTGGGCACCCTAAAGCCCATGAACCCTAGCCAAACTTGACTTGGTTTTGGCCCCAGTAGACCTACGACAATAGCCCCCTCTCTTTTCCTCTGCAACCCCCATCTCACTCTCGTCATGTTTGCCTATACCCAGCCCTCTTCTTCTTTTCTCCACCTTAGCACCATGCCTACTCCTATCCATCAATGTCCAATGCCCATTCTGCCATACTCATCCATCCTCCTCTTTATCTCTCTCTCATTCTCTTCTCTCTCTTTTCTTCACACAAACCATCCCCTCCTCCCTCCTCTCTTCTCTCCCAATGTGCCCTCTCTTTCTCTCTCTTCTCGCATTTTTTCCTATACACTCTACACTCTCATTCATGCCACAACCCAACAACATGAGCCGGCACGCAATAGATGGCTACATATTCAGTAGAATTTAACCCACAGAACATACTAAGCCTACCTGAAAACTTCCAATAATTCATGAATAGATCCATCATAAGATAATAATCAAGTAGTGGCACAATTTAGAGCAATAATTCTATTAAAATTGTAGAGTGACATAATATCAATTTGAAAAAAAATAAACCAAAAGTTATTGCCTCTAAAATATTCCAAAACATTACATAATTTTTTTTGCCTACTAATATGCTAATGTAAAATAAAATTAGACTGATCCTAATCCTCCAAGATATATCCCTAGACTTGATTTGCATTAAGCACTTAATGTTAAAGAAGTATTATTTCACAAACACACCATGAATTTTCATTGAAAGTAATTTTGCCAATTTTGGATGGAAATTCACCATAAAGCATGCTTGTCAACATAATATTTATAATTTTCAAGATATGTAATGCATCCAATCAAGAGAACTGTTTTTATTTATACTACAAAATCATTTGAAAATTTACCTCCTCCCAGCCTTAATGACTATAGCCACAATCAACCTCATGACAAGGATCGATAGAGACTAGCTCCTAAGTATACACATGCCATTATCATTCAGTATAGTAGTGATAGCTCTAACTGGCTTAGCCTGAAAGGAATGAGCTCTAGTTCACATGGCCATGATTAGCCTACAAGGCAAAGAGATGAGCTTCTGAGTACAAAATATGCTATCATTAGCATGTACCGACAATCAGCCCAATTAGCTAGCCCAAAAGGAATTAGCTCTGCAAGCAATTAGCTCTGACTGGCTAAGTCCAAAAAAAACTAATTTTGAATCTATGGGCAATGATCAATCCAATTATCTAGATCCAAATCATAGATAGACAAGAGAGTGATCACTAAATCTATTTTAAAATTGGCTTTCTCAGATATTAGTAAGCATATTTTTAAAAATATACATGTGGTATCAAAAAGAATTTAACATCTCATTTCATATGCTATCATCGTGCAAATCAATCATCATGCTCAAGTAAAATGCTTCATGCTTGATCCTAACTTTTAAAATTTATTATTTTATGCAGAGATTGCAATAATATTTAATTTAAATATAATATGTATAAATAATTTATACATATATTTCAAATTCAAATATATAGGATATTTCTCAAATGTGGATATAAAATCAAGCAATATAAATTTTAAATTAGAGTATATGGCATGCATGGCAAAATCACTAGGGTAGAGGTACTTACAATCCTAGTCAACCAGATCTAGAAATCCTTCCATAAAATTATTCACGGCCTAAAGAAAATACATCAAAATAATAGGTCTCCCTTCTCGATCTTGTTTATCATCCCTAAAATCTGAATATCTAACAAGATTGTAACACCCTTCTAAGTCTCCACACCTTAAGATCTTCCTGAATCAATAGTAGTAGCCAAGGTTTGCATATCTATAACTTTCACTAGTGCCCAGATCTAGTTATGTTCAATTTGGCCCTATATCCAGAGATGCATCTTTCCATTGATTCGAAGCCTACTAAGGGTTTTGAACACAAAAGAAAAGGTAAAATAGGATTTATGGTGGTTGCATTAGATGCACGGCTCGATCTCTAGGCCTAACGCTCCACTATGGTCGAAGGTCCTAACCATAAGAGCAGACACTGTCATCCCATATTTAAAAAAGAGGAGAGAGATAGATAGAAATAGAAAAGAGAGAAGAGCATGATAGGTATGCATAACCCACTAGCTAGAGACAGAACATCAAGAGAGAAATTTTTTATATAATTTAGGAGAGAGAGAGAGGAGGGAGAGAGATCACGTGAGAGAGTGAAATAGGTGATAGGGATACCACCTGGTGGGACGCTATATAGTCATCATTATATTATCTCGATAGAATGTCGTGTAGTCATTATTACATTGTTCTAGTAGGACAACTATGTACATGCCATCATGCTACTAACAAATGAAGCCAAAGAAGCAGCTGCAAAGAAAGTGGCCACTATACTAGGACTACTTTTAGAGGGGTATGCAGCATATTCAGCTCTTATGGCAGAAGAGTTTGAAAAACTTATTTCCGCAATCGAAAGCCAATTCATGAAGCCACAATGCATTCTAATGAGTTCTATGGTAAAGATTGTCATGCCCACCCACATGATGAATGAATCAGCTAATCAGCTTTCACGTGAAAGTACTGCAATACATGATGAACTAGAGTTAGAGACTTAAACTCATCAAGAGATAATAGTCGAAGACTATAACATGGAGACCTTAGAACCTGTTAGAAAACCCCGATCATGCCGCTGAAATTCAAAAAAATTCAGATGCAGCGGAAGAGGCATGCGTGGGATCAACCGTTCATCGCATGAACGTTGTTCAAAAACCGTTCGTAGATAGATAAGGATTAAAAACTTTTAATCTAATTAGAAGATCAGATCTTCACCTTTGTGCGGGTAGATGATCACCGCAAACTGATGATCGTGGTTTAGGATGAAGGTTCGCTTGAAGCCGTTCAAGTGCCCGGCCTCTACGGGTATCCACACGAAGCAGAAAACCGATCCAAGCTTTCTATCTCCCCGGGGTGCTAGCTCCCTTGCAGAGATAACTTTGATGGCTGATATCCTTCCTTTCAATCAATCCTTGATTGTGCTTGGGAGGAGGAAGAAGAAGGATGAAGAGAAGAAGAGGAACGAAGCCCTACAGCCTTCTTTTTCTTCCTTGCGTTGGAACCAAACGGTGGAGGAAGAAGGAGGCCACCAAGATCCTTTTCTTCCCTTTGTTGTTGGTGGCTGAAAAGAGAGGAGAGGAGGGTGGCCACGTGATGGAAAGGAGGAGGGCTTCACTTATCATTAGGGCACCTCCTTTCAAAGCCTTATAAAGGCATCTAGGGCTCCTATTTGGTTTAGTCCAAATCATGAATCAATTGGGTTCAATCTATGCTAGTCCTAATCCAATTAGAACTTGAATGAACCATGACTCAATTGAACTCTTCAATCCTAATCCAATTAGGAGTCATGTTGATTCATTAGATTAATAATTAATTAGGACTTAAGAAATCCTAATCCAATTAGGACTTGTTTTATTCTAGTCCTAATCCAATTAGGACTCTAATTTGAATTCGAAGTCCTAATCCGATTAGGACTCTAGGAATCCTACTCCAAGTAGGAATCCAAATTTAATTCAAAACTCCTAATCTAATTAGGATTGTAGGAATCCTACTCCAAGTAGGAATCCCAGTCCTACTCCAAATAGGATTTCCAGTCCAAGTAGGAATCCCAGTCCAAGTAGGATTCCTAATCCTAATCCAATTAGGACTCTAGAAATCCTACTCCAAGTAGGACTCTTGTTTTAAGTCCAATTAATTAATTCTCTTTGTTCCTTCTTCAGCTTATTATCAATCGAATTGATTACTTGTGATTCCTAATCACGATTCAACCATCGAATCGGTCAATGCCTCTAGTGTGTGTGACCCCATAGGTTCTACTCTGACTGGTAGTGAGATATATTGTGATCTCTATCACAATATCATTGAAAACTCCTTTCAATGGGTCGGAACGATTCCAACTCTACTCATGAGGGCTTATCGATCATCGAGATAATCCCTATGAGTCCCACCATCCACCAGTGACACCTAGCAGCATGTAGTGGCTACCCAGCAGAATAGAATGATGAACCTCTAGGTACAGTTATCATGTGATACAGTCCTTCTATCGTGGATCCCTACAGGACGGAGGTCATGGATAACTCGTCAAACCCCTTCGTCTGTCATATGTCAAGATTTATTTGACTCGAGTTCGATAGTGGAAAACTCTTTCTCCACTTTATATTACTGCCCTGGCCAAGGTCTTAGAACTCAGTCTAACAAATCACATAGGATCACTCCTCTTCTATCAAGGTCGATAGATTCCATGTAAATGCATACCCTACTCCTACAGTGAACTTACTGCAACCAATCTACACTACAAGGACCCATATGACTAGAGACCATGTATACGTGTAGTCAAACTACAATAACCTCACTGTGAGTAGCCGAAGCACCGCAGGTCAAAGGACCAGTCATACTACTGCAACATCAAGCAAGTCACTGACGAGTGGATAGACGTCCAAGTAACTTCTTCTCTTAGTCACGCTCAGTACCTTTGTTCTCTAACAAGCACCTGCACTATCACTTCAGTGTCCCTACACTGTGGACTCAAGTCTCGTCCATCCAGAAGGAAAGTGATCTGTGCACTGATCGGATCGATCACCGTCCTCGTGATGATCCATTGATCAGGAGCATTTAGAAATTAATCACCAATGATACATAGCTCAAATTCTCAACTCTTGAGAATATGCATCATCATCTTATTAATTTCTTGGACGATTCATAGACACATAATTAATATGAATGAAAAGATGCCTTTTATTTATTCAATAATAAATAGTCAAGTACAAAATTATGTCCCTAGAATTAACAATGTGTCAGCCAGATTGGCTTCTAGGGCATACATCTAACAGAACCTACTGATCAAGGTTTTACGGAAGTCATGCCAACAAAGTTGCAACAGGCCAAACTATCAAGAAATATTTCGGTCGATACTTGGCCAAAACTAGTGTGTGGGTCAGAAAGGAGTTCAAATGATTGCTAGTGAAATTGGAAAGCCCTCACCGACATTAGTTCCTCATTTGTTTAAGAATGTAGGGTAAAAATATAGCTGCCTTATGATACCGACTGCAAGCATCATAATGGTTAAGGGGCAACCTTATCAAAGAGAGCTTCCAAAAATTTTCTATGCAGTGCATGTCCTATATATTAGGGGGCAACATGACAACATAAGGGATGATTCGGCCTATTTTCCAAGGTTATGAATGGTCAAAAAATGTCATGTGGATTAACAGGATAGTAAGGATCTGCTACATGAAATTATATATATATATATAAGAATTTCACAAGAGTTTCGACCAATAAGCTAATACAGATCATAATATTAAGAATCCTCCAATGCTTTGGTTAGTAGAGTGATACAGATTGTAAGGTAAATTATGTTCTTCATGCCTTTCGCAACTCCTCAATTCTACTCATCTTGGACAATTCTAGATGTTAATTTATAGGCATCTCTAGGAATTGTACCTCCCAGCAGATGTTGGTTAGTTTGCACCAAAGGATTCAATTCTATTCAGCATTGAAGATCATCAACCTGGTTTACCAAGGATAAACTGAATATTGAAGAATGTTGATATTCGAGCCATTAATGGAAAGATTATATTGAGAAAGGTCTGTAAAAAGAGATAGATAAAAGGCTCTGCTACTTTAATACTGTTGACTAATATAGTTACAAGAGTCCAAGGTTGAATAAGTAAATACTCTCAAGGTGCTCACTCCACTCCCGACTCAAGCTAATACAATTCTTCACCATCAATAACTAATCAAGACTTTAGGTCTGCTCACTATATATCATCATCAATTGTAGCATAGATAAAAAGAGTGCAGTGTTCCTCGGTTTTAGGTGTAGACCTTGTTGATAGAAGCAGATACATGAAGGGATCCACCTCAATTAGCCCAAAGATGGTGAGGAAATGGGATTAGCCAAATGCCGACTAGTGAGATATCAACCTGCTGATTTGGAAGCCTTGAATCAAGCAATGAGCTGCTAGTGACGGTATTCCAATTTAGCAGTGTCATCTATTCATGGTGACATATCAATTTTTGGTGGTATTCCAATTTTGCAAACCAGTCAAAAGTTAGTTGGTCAAAACAAATAAGATGCATCAGCCAATACATAGGTTCACTCACCATGGTAAAGAAAGAAGAATAGGAGGAGATATAAGGATAGTCAGAAAAAAGAATGATGAGTATAATATCAGAGAGAGAAATGCATGGCCTATTTATAAAGAGAAAGCATACCTTATCCGAAAGCAAACTAAAATCTCCATTAATGCGGGAGATAATGTCAAATTCCAACTGATTTGGAGGATCCTTCGAGCAGTGTGCAAGCTGTGTTAGTACTCAAAATCGTTTTGCCTGAGGAGTTATGGAAAGAGAAAAAGGCTTAGCGGAATCCGAAGAGGTACGAGCAAGTCACTGAAGGCAGATACTTCAACAAAGGAAAAACTCTTGGTCAGTGGATAAAAGCTATAATTCTGAAAACTCTTATTTTATAATTATCAAGGAGAGAGTAATAAACATCCCATTAGCCTCGTAATCCTTTGCTAATGAGATAGTGGGCATTTTTTAAACCACATCTCAACCATCTAGCTGGCAGCCAGGAGCAAGTGCCATGTAGATTTGATTGAATCAAAGTAGGTGAGAATCATGTTACTCTTGCTAATATTTAAGAGTTCGACTATGAAATAATACATGCATTGAAATTTGGGCCGAATGGATAGAATTCAGCCTTGAGGTGGAAAAATAGGCCGAACAATTAAATCTTAAGTCAGTCCAATAGAAGACCAAGGCAAAAATACCAATCTTATATTCTCAAGTACAGAAGATCATTTTATAGGCTGAATAAAGGAAGACGACCAACACAAGCTACGTCAAGATAAACTAAAGACTGGTGAGGCATGGCTATTGGTCTGGTAGTTTCATAATGGTCATGCTTGTATATAGTAGAGAGATTTTTGATGATAGTTATCAAAACCATGAGGGGTGGAGATTGGATATGAGAAGCAACCATCAAAGTAAATAGTAATGTATTTATGGTTAGTTATGATGTATTAGTATAAGAAATTAGAATTATACTTTGTAGGGGACCCTTTGATAATCAATCCTACATGTTTATCTTTATTTTTACCTTGGTCATTTATCCTGAGAGTAAGCATGACTTAACTTTTCTACCATAGCCTAGCACTACACTCTTATTGTAGCACAGCGCTACACCTCTATCATGGCCCAGTACTATACCCTTCCACCGTAGTCTATGTTGCCCAAGGAGACAACCCAAGAGGGGGGGGGGGGGTGAATTGGGTTTTAATTAATTATTGACAAATTAAAACTTAATGAGTAATTAATTAAATCTATTGCAAGCAGGTTAAATATATTACTAGATGTAGTGAATGGAGAGAGAGGAAGAGACAATTAATCAATACAAACTCAAGAGACTTTATAGTGGTTCAGAGCCAACTCTTGCTCCTACGTCCACTCCCCAAGCCGCACTTGGGAGTTCACTATATTCCTAGGATTATAGCCGATTGTTTTATAAGTTCACAACCCAACTTGTTGTTTTTGCGAGATCACAACGAACTCGGTCGGTTTTCACAGGCTCACTGACTAGAACCATCCGATTGTTTTTTCGGAATCACAATCAAACCCTTACACCGTTGGTTTTAACTTTGGCTCACCAACAAACCTTACAACTCTTGATTCAATTCCTTGATTAAATCAAGTAAGAAAAACAGTTTGGAAAATCACAAGGAAAGCTTCTAAAAAGCAAATGTAAACAATATTAATAGAGAAAGGTTAGAAGCCCTCAAACAGATTTTGGAAGGAGAAGTAGGGGCTTCTCGATTTCTGAGTCTCCTCTTGAATGCACAGAAGATTGAATGACAGTAGTAGAGCCTTGATTGCGAAGGAAGTACTTGTTGGGTTGAGTTGAATGCACTTCTCCCTTCTTTTGCTTGTATTTTCTCTCAATAGGATCTTGATAGTTGAAAAGCTTTAATGCACACAATGGAATAGCTCAATTCTTATCTACTACTGTTTACTCTGGCTATTTAAACTGTTTGCTACGGAAAATAGCCGTTAGACACTGATTTGTAGCCGTTCTGTACAGTCTGCACATCCTGACAATGTATCCGTTGGGGTCAGAGTTGACTCGCTTGATCTGGAGTCGACTCGGCTGTTGTTGGAGTCGACTCATGCTTCACTGGAGACGACTCGCCCATTGTTCAGAATTTGAATTAAAGTGCTGCCCCATCCTGGAGTCGACTCGGACCAAACCTGGAGTCGACTCGCCAATATCTGGAGATGACTCGGCACTTTTGGAGACGGCTCGTTCTCAGGGTTCCAGAAATTCATTTCTCTGCTTTTCTCTCTTGAGTCGACTCGGGTTCTCTTGGAGTCGACTCAGCTCTCAGAGTCCGAAAAGCCGTTCCTCTGTCTGTTGATCTGAACTGCCTCGGAGTTGACTCGCACCTTGTTGGAGTCGACTCGGCTGACTTGGGAGTCGACTCTGGAACACTTGGAGTCGACTCGTTCACAAGGTCTCCAAAAATGGTTCTCTGCCTTTTGGACTTGCTTTCCTCTAAGAGTCGACTCGGACATAACTGGGAGTCGACTCGCCAAACATCGAAGTCGACTCGTAACCTTCTGGAGTCGACTCGGTAACAGGGTCTAAAAACCATCGTTCTGTCTTTCTGTCTATTACCCTTTGGAGTCGACTCGGAACCGTCGGAAGTCGACTCGGCAAGCATCGGAGTCGACTCGTAATCTTCGGAGTCGACTCGGTGACAGGGTCTGAAATTCATCTTTCTGTCCTTCTGTCTGTTCTCAGTCGGAGTCGACTCGTAGTGTACCGAAGTCGACTCGAGCTTGTGCCAGAACCTCTGAAACACTTAGAGTCGACTTGCAATCTTTCGGAGTCGACTCGAGCTTCAGACTTTGGTTCAATTGAGTTCAATCACCTAGCCAAATTACTTTGAACCAAGGCTCGATGCACTTAAACATAAATTCACATATATTCGCCTGAAATACTAGATTGAATTCATTAGCATAACATGAAATATACTCAAATGCTTTGAGCTCATCAAAATCAAATAGGGGTATAATCAATCACTCCACAGTCTAGCTTTACACTCCTATCCATTTTCAACTCCTATGAACGATGGTGTGATGACAGTGGCAAAATTTTTTGAGGGTCAAGGCACCTGGACCTGTACTACTCTCTATCCTTCATTCGATCTACACCTTTCCAGCTAGCCCGACATTGATGACATGCTCGTGCATGCATTCAGCCTCACCGGTTAGAGATTGGTGGGGCACCCTTCTACCTCGATCAACCGACCAACCTCAACCAACTGGAATGGGATGGAGAAAAGGGACGCCAACACCTGGGACTTCAAAAAATTGAACATACTTTGTCTTCATCTTATCCTCAAGCTGCAAAGTAGCCTCTCCCTCATGGTTTCTCTATAGTATCTTCACATAAGGAATAATGCACCATCATAAAACCTTTTTCTTTCGGTCCACAATCTTTATCAGTTGCTCTTCATAAGAGAGATCTTCTTTGGACTAAAGCGATTCAAATTACATATGGCTAGGGTCAAGATGTACTAGATTTGAAGGGCAGTCGGAGAGAATGAGACCTTAGAAGATATGCTAAGTTCTTTGGATCATTCTCTCTAACTGCCCATCTTCCAAGTTAGAATTCTGACTTAGTAGCCCTCATAGGTCAATACAAACTTCTTTAGAACTTAAAAACAAAACTTTTGTCCCTATCAGACACAATAGATGCTGGCATTCTATGGAGCCTTATAATCTCCTTGATGCACTACTTGGCTAGTCTCTCATGAGGTAATTTGACTCTGAGAGGCAAGAAATGTGTTGTGTCCGGCAATCAATCCACGATCACCTTTTGCAGCATCATTTCTCCTTAGTTTTCTAGGTAACCCTAACATGGAATTCATAGCCATATGTTCCCATTTCCAAACTGGGATAGAAAAAGGCTATAGTGGCCCTATCAACCTTTAATGCTCAATCTAACTTGTTGATCAATTAGAAATTGTGCCACATATTGAGCAATTTTTCTCTTCATATTCTTGTACATTTTAGTTCTTCCAGGGTGCACAGTGTGTTGGAAACCCCTTTGGTTGTATGTACATATTTTTAAAAATTTTACAGCGGAAGCATGAATTAAACTATTTAATTTCTATGCATCCTAGAGATCATATCTCTACAACAAAAATAGATCCAGAACTTTAAACATTTATCCTAAACAAGTAGGCATGATTCTACGTCTAACATGTAGTCATGCAGAATTTCAGCAACCTAGTTGATTTCTAATTTTAATTTTTAATAAGATCAAATCTCATACCTTTTTGCTTTGAGAACTTTGATGATGCCTTGATCACCTTGTATAGATGCACACGTGTCCGGCCTCTACGGATAGTCCACGTGAAGCTCTAGGAAGATCTACAACTGCAGGAGTGCTAGCTTGTGTAGAGATACTGCAGTGGCTGAACTTTTCTCCCTCGAAGCACTCAACTTTTGATTCTTCTTCAAGAGGATGAAGGATGGAGATGAAGGAGAAGAAGGAGGAGAGAAGGTGGCTGGCTCTCAGAATTTTTTCAGAATTTAGAACCCTTTCTAAAGATCATCTCAACAAACCCTAAGTGTGGGGGTCTTTTTATAGCCAAAAGACCCCCACGCCTCACACCTCTTTTGGCCAACGAATTTGGCTGATAAAATTTCCAAAAAATTCTGGTGAATCGGCAGCTAAGATATGAACAAATTCTATTGTAATCTTGTGCCAAGAATCCCTAAAAATTAGGAATTTATTGCATCCCAAACTTTAGCTGCACGCCACCCTACTTGATGCGTCATGCAGTCCCTACAAATTAGGGATTTGATTCCTATCTTTTTAGGAAGATTTGAGGCGCCATATTTTTCTAAAATTCTATCCATACTCTCTCTTTCTTGAGGGGTTGTCGAACAATCCCTCTTAGAGAGGTTAATTCCATGGCCCATCGGAAGATAGCCTTTCTTGGAATTAATCATACTGAACCTCTTCAGTGTAGTATCAATGTATGTGAATTGGGATAATCCAAGCAATCTTCTAGATCTATCTCTATAAATCTTCATCCCTAGGATGTAAGATGCTTCTTTCAAATCCTTCATGGCAAATTGAGATGATAGCCAAACCTTTATTTCTTGTAATACAGGAATGTCATTTTCAATTAGAAGAATGTCATCCACATACAAAATAAGAAATATAATACTAAACCATTTGCCCATTTATAAATACAAGATTCCTCTTCATTCTTAATGTAGCCATACAATTTAATCACCTTATCAAATCGTATGTTCCAACTCCGTGAAGCTTGCTTTAATCCATAAATTGATTTTTGAAGCTTGCACACCTTAGACTCATCTGTAGATATAAAACCTTCAGGTTGCATCATATACACCTCCTCTTCTAAATCTCCATTTAGAAAAGCGGTCTTTACATCCATTTGCCAGATTTCATAATCTAAGTGTGCTGCTATCACAAGCATAATCCGAATGGATTTGAGCATTGCCACAGGAGAAAACGTTTCGTCATAGTCAATACCATAACACTGACGATATCCTTTGGCAACCAGACGGGCTTTATAGATCTCTATCTTTTCGTCTGCGCTCCGTTTTTTTTTGAAAATCCACTTACACCCTATGGGTTTAATCCCTTCGGGTGGGTCAACTAATGTCCATACATCATTGACCTTCATGGATTCCATTTCGGATTGCATGGCTCCAAGCCATGCATCAGAGTCATACCTCTGCATTGCATCCATGTAGGTGATCGGATCCTCATCATTTTCATCAAGTTCGACAGGATCCCCATCCCGGACCAAGAAACCATAGTATCTGTCCGGTTGACGTGGTACTCTACCTGATCGCCTTAATGGTGCATCTAAGATGGGTTCTGGATCTGATCTAATCAAATCCGACTCAATTGGTTCAGTGGATGATGTCGGATCTTCTATATGTTGAACTTTCCTAAGTTCAACATTATAACTATTAGTTCCTTCACTAAGAAATTTTTTCTCTAAGAAAACAGCTCTATTGCTTACGAACAACTTTTGTTCTTCAGCAAGGTAGAAATAATATCCTTTAATTTCTTTAGGGTAACCGACAAAGAAATATTTGTCAGACTTGGGTTCAACTTTGTCTATCTTCAAACGTTTGACGTATGCCGGACACCCCTAAACTCTAAGGTGAGAGAGTACCGATTTCCGTCTAGTCTACATCTCATATGGTGTTTTACTCATAGATTTACTTGGAACCTTCTTAAGTACATAACAGGCTGACTCAATTGCATATCCCCAAAAGGATATGGGCCGATCAGCAAACCCCATCATGGATCGAACCATATCTAATAGAGTTCGATTTCTCCTTTCTGACACGCCGTTATACTGCGGTGTACCAGGAGGAGTCCATTGGAAAAGAATCCCATTCTCTTTCAGATATGTCAAAAACTCATTGGAAAGGTATTCACCCCCTTGATCTGATAAGAAGAGTTTTAATACTCTTTCCAGTTTGTTTTTCTACTTCATTACAATACAATTTGAACATTTCAAATGCTTCAGATTAATGTCTCATTAAATAGACATAACCATACCTCGAAAGGTCGTATATGAAAATAATGAAATATGCATATCCGCCTCTAGCATTTGTGCTCATTGGCCCATATACATCAGAATGTACTAGGGTCAATAAGTCATTGGCTCGTTTACCTTTTTCAATAAAAGGTGACTTGGTCATCTTAGCAAGAAGGCATGATTCACAAGTTGTTAATGATTTACAATCATTAACATTGAGGATTCCCTCTTTATTTAACTTGTTCATCATGTTCTTGTTATATGACCTAGCCTATCATGCCAAAGGTAGACATCCGTGACATTATCTATTCTAGAATGCTTATTGAATTTGTACATTATATGAACAGGCTGTGATAAAATGTAAATGCCATTACTCAGAATTCCATTCATTACAGCAACACCATTCCAAATGATATTGCAAGAATCCTTTTTTATTGATATTTCATAACCATTTTTGGCCAAAAAGCCTACAAAAATGACATTCAATAAAAAACTTGGACAATAGTGACAATCACTAAGGATATTTACATGAGAGCTGAATACAAGTTTAAGAATTCCTAAAGCTAGAACTGGAACAGGTCTTCCATCTCCAACATTCAGGAATCTTTCTCCTTCTTCAAACCTCTCACTGACTTGAAGTCCCTGCAACGAATTGCAAATATTAAAAGAACTACCGGTATCCAATACCAAAGTCGAATTATCACAAATAGAAAAATTACAAGGCGTTATCATATAAATACCTTGATTAGCAACTGATTTCCCACTTTTCTTAGGCCTGTTCGGATCAAGAGATGCCATGTACAGAGGACAATTCCTCTTCCAATGCCCTTGCTTCTTACAGTAGAAGCACTCTACCTTACTCTGATCAGCCTTCTTCTTCTTAGTCTGACTCTGCTCAGCATGATGCATCTTTTTCTTTTGATTTTTATTTTTCTTCTTCTCTTTCTTAAAAGGACCACGACCCTTGGACAAACCTCCCACTAAATTCATCGACCCTTTTAGGAGTTGGTGATCCTTCTCAAAAGTTTGTAGTAAACCCAACAATTGGTGATAATTTACTATCGGTTTTGTCATATGAAAATTGGTGAGAAATGGATGGTATGAACCAGAAAGAGAGTTCAGTATAGCATCTTTTCCCAATTGATCATAAAGGGAAAAACCGAGAGTGCTCAGGCGCTCGATCAACTCAATCATGTATAATACACGATCAGTCATCGATGCCCCATCCTTCAACTGTGCGCTGAAAATAGCACAACTAGTCTTGTGCCCTTCAACGTCGTCGGGAGTGCCAAAAGATTCGTTCAACACTTGAACAATTTCTTCATGCTGGGCATTCTCGAACCAGTTATTGAAATTGGGTCCCGTCAACTTGTCATTATCCAACAATAAACGAAGTGACAAACTAGTGGCCATTTCTGCATAAAAAGAAAATCGGCTATCAGTATATGAATTGACAATACCCTAAAGACTTGGATTTTAGTCTAAAAGTCCTTCCACTATTTTATACAAATTTGTAGCCTCTACCTCAAATTTGAAGAATTACAATTAAATCTTTAGTGAGCACTAGAACCCAAATGATCGCATATGGGCCTAATTGTGGCTCGGCCAACCCATATGCACCTATTGGTAGGTTCTGAACCAATTGTTTCACCAAAGAATTTCTATTGATAATTTTGCCCCAGTCTCTTTGGCAGGCATGTGGCGCCTCCACCGAAGATTCTGGTTAGGTTCAACCATTAAATGATAGGGTTCCGTGTAATCAACTAATAGATAACCAAGCCCGAGTGTGGCTCGGCCCACCTGACCATCTATTGAAGGTACACTTGACTCATCATATATCAAATGACAATTCCAATGCCCGATAAGCACCAGGCGTGTGACGCCTTCAATGATTATCGAAATATTGGACTCATTATCATCTAACTTAATGAGAGGCTATGACCTAGTTATCCTCATAACTATTTTATTTTAAGGACCTAATAATTTTAAAGGATTAAATTAGGATAGATAAGAAGATCCGGTTAACCTAAATTCTCCCACTGACTTCACCAAGTCAGATTATAAAGAATTAGATTCAAACTGGTTAAGGAGGCACCTAAATCAGTCAAACTGATTTTCCTTACAGGCATGGGTTAACTCGAATCATTAAATGATCCAATCAAAAATGATTGACCAAATCGGCTAGGTAAGTAGATCGGTGGAAGGGATATGCCATTAACTCGACAAAGACGCATCAGTGCGAGTAGCTCCTAATTAAAAACCATCGATCGAGTCTGCCAAACTTACCTTAGACACTGATTGGTTAATCAATTTTGATTTTGACCATCCTAATGACTCGAGCTCAACCTCGGAGCCTAAATCAAGTTCCATCTTGGTCTGATTAAAGACATGGAATTGATCAATCTACAACTATTGTATTTGACCTAGAGTTTTTTTGACCTAATCTAGTTACTACCTAATTAGATTTGATCAAATAACTCTAATTGGACCATGTTTGATTCTAACCTTAGGTCTAACCCAATCTTAAGAACTTGATTTGAGCTAACCCAAATGTTCCATGAATGATGCAATGTCATTGAATTGAGTTCACAATTCTAGATCTAGATTTTCATCATCACTTAATTCTTAATTAAGTATAAGTTTATGAAAATTCAGATCATTGCATTATTCTTAATTACATACTAACTTCAAAGTTTCAGTTCTTAAAACTTATTTTTCAGTTCTTAAAACTTATTTTTCAGATCTGAGATTTGTAATTAATCATGTTAAAATTCAGATTTAATTCATCTTTAAATCTTAGATGATTTATGTCCATATATCACATATACAAACTCATATGAATTAACTTAAACAACATACATCATATGCATTTGTTTTCAAATTTGATTTGTCATACAAAATCAGAAAATAAATGAATTATAAATTTTATTTAAATCTAATCTAAACAAGTTTATGATTTTAGATTTATTCATGTTCTTTATATTACATATAAATCAACATGAATTTACCTAGATCTCATGCATCACATGCATTCTATTTTCAGATCTAATTAATCATGTAAAAATAGCAACTAAATCAATCATAAATCTCTTTTAAATCTGATCTAAACATATCCATGATTTTAGATTTAATTACAAAGATTAAAACTACTTTTAATCTTTTTTTTGTGGTTCATCTTCAAGGATTGAATCACAGTGGCACACCTACATGCCATAAGAGATCCCATTGAATGGCAAAAGAGGGTTATGAACCCTTCTTTCTCCTATGACCGGACGGCCTGGTGATCATTCCAATCAGAATACTTGACTACTAGGATTAAAAAACTTATTTTAGGCATAAATGTTTAAACTACTTTGAACCTGGCTCTGATACCACTGTAGGGGGAGTCTCCACTCCTACATGGGTTCGGTCCTATTAAAAATAGGATGACACCCATGTATACCTATCAGAGCATGCATCTCTATATGCCTTCGAATGGAGAGCCATGCTTCGTCACACGATCACGCATGAGAGTTTCCGGAGATCGGTCACAACTCTTGGACCTTTGCTCTGATACCACTGTTGGAAACCCTGGTGGTCGCATGCATATATTTTTAAAAATTTTACAGCAGAAGCATGAATTAAACTATTTAATTTCTATACATGCTAGAGATCATTATTCTACAACAAAAATAGATCCAGAATTTTAAACATTTATTCTAAACAAATAGGCATGATTCTATGTCTAACATGTAGTCATGCAGAATTTCAGCAACCTAGTTGATTTCTAATTTTAATTTTTAATGAGATCAAATCTCATACATTTTTGCTTTGAGAACTTTGATGATGCCTTAATCACCTTGTATAGCCGCACACGTGTCCGGCCTCTACGGATAGTCCACGCAAAGCTCTAGGAAGATCCACAACTGCAGGAGTGCTAGCTCGTGCAGAGGTGCTGTAGTGGCTAAACTTTTCTCCCTCGAAGCACTCAACTTTTGATTCTTTTTCGAGAGGATGAAGGATGGAGATGAAGAGAAGAAGGAGGAGAGAAGGTGGCTGGCTCTCAGAATTTTTTCAAAATTTAGAACCCTTTCTAAAGACCATCTCAATAAACCCTAAGTGTGGGGGTCCTTTATAGCCAAAAGATCCCCCACGCCTCACATCTCTTTTGGCCAACGAATTTGACTGATAAAATTCCTAAAAAAATTTGGTGAATCGGTTGCTAAGAGATGAACAAATTCTCTTTTAATATTGTGCCAAGAATCCCTTAAAATCAGGGGGTTATTGCGCCCCAAACTTCAGCTGTACGCCACCCTATTTGATGCGTCATGCAGTCCCTACAAATTAGGGATTTGATTCCTTTCTTTTTAGGAAGATTTGAGGCGCCATATTTTTCTGAAAAATAGCCCCACACCTCCTCTTTCTCATGCCAAAAATTGGCCAAAAATAAAGAGGATAGGCACCACTGCTTTTAGGGACAAGGATGAGGTGTATTTCTTCTCCAAGAAAGAAAGCTAGGGTCCTAAATTTTAGGAATTCTTCTCCATAATAAATTTTGATTATTTGGACTCTTAATCATCATAAAATATGGACTCTTAATTGACTTGAGTCAATCCCAATCCAATTGGATCAAGTCCGATCAATTAGGTTATGCCTAATCGGCTCGGATCGAACCCGATCGAATTAGGTCAAACCCTAATTTAGCCCAAATTGAATCTAATTCAATTTGGATTAATTAAAGTCCAATAAATCAATCAAATTGAATTTATTAGTAATCCAATTACTAATTAATCCTCCAATAATTCAATAATTATATTAATGCAACTTTTGCTTAGGATAATTTGCCAATCGAATTGACCAAATTATCCCTGAATGATTCTTAATCATCAATCAGCCATTTGATCAACCTAGAAACTTCTATGCGTGTGACCCCATAGGTTCGAACCTAAGAAGGTAGCACAAGAACAACTTCTTGTACTAATCAAAATGACCATCTAGTAGTGGTACCCGACGTTCGAATAGGCCGAATGATTGCAAAGCAACATTCAAGAATCCTTGGATTATGGTTACCGTATAATTTATCCCTATAACTCCTAAATGCTAGGATGACTTCAGAGTTCTGTCAACTCTGTAATAAGTGCATCCATGATGTGATTCAACTTTAGAAATCCTATGACTCCTCACAAGGATTATCCTGGCTAAGGTTTTGCTAAATTGAACACAAGGAATTATCTCCTGTTTTCAGGAGGGGTCAATTCCATCTTGACTCACAACTGACTACGCAAGTACTTGACTGTATTCCGTCACTGAATTAGAAATTCAGGTAGTCCGGTACCAAAGTACAGTGAGTTGCTTGCTAGTCACAGGTTGCGGTCTCAGGTCAGAGGGCCAAACTTATACCCATATCCACTCGGAATATCTCTTGATAGTAGAGCATTCCGAAATTGGTCACGTTCAGTAAAATGTACTCCTATACTTCACCTGTGTGACATATCAACGTCTCCATACTCCTTGGTTAAGAGGACAACCAATGTATATGTCACACAACGACCTAATCTCGATAATGCTGTTGTCCTAGTAACAACATATCATTTAATCACAAACAATTTTAAGGCGGCATTCAGAATTGTGCAGCCGCACTTTAGTCCCTGACCTTTTCATTTTTTCTAAGATATACCTTTTTGAAGTGATCAAAATTGTTGTGCCACCCAAGGACTTCTTGCTTAAGCATCGACTATAATAGTTGCCTTCCCTAAGTGATAACTGATGGTCAAATTGAACTTGAGGTCCTAGCTTCTTAAAAATCCAACTCTAATGCCTTAGTGTAATGGATAGTTGTAGCTTTATATTGTAGATTTAGGGAAAAACTCAAGCATAGGTTTATATTGCTGATCATCTTTGATGAGTTTTTGGTTATACAACCTACGTCCATAAAATTCTCATGTCCTAAGGATTCCGAAAGGACCAATCTTATAATCTCTAGTGGTATATTTTTATATTTGTGGATCATTTTTATTATAAGGAAAGTTGAGGCCTAAAGTTGATGATGTTTGTCAAGATCTTTCGATATGGCCAAAATCAAATATAAATTAGTTATTTTATATATATAATATTTCTAATTAAGTTTCATAATTTCTATAATTTCATTTTAATAATTACGAATTTTTATATTTCATGTTGAATATTTAGTGAAAATTAAATTAGAGGATAATTTGGTTTTTGTTGATATGCTTAAACCTAATCTAGTATCCTAGATGCTATATTTTAGTATTAAAATTATTTTTCAGGGTGGCCATGTACTTTACCTGGTTGATGCTAATGAAGCGAGTTTTACCAGACCCGTGAGTTAGCTGTGTGGACAAGTATTGAAATCAAAACTTATAGTAGATTTGGGGCAAGTGTGGGTAATGTCAATGCCCACCTCGAACCCAACCCGATTATATATAAGCTATCATCCAATTACCCCTTCCCTAGTTCGCTTTGGATCGGATGATTTGATCCCCTAATCAGCTACTCATCCACTCACTTCCCAATCCCTAGCTGCATGCATACCACCCAGGGCCGGCTCAGGCCTTAGGCGACAGAGGTGGTCGCCTAAGGCCCCCGACCCACGGAAGGCCCCCGGCCCACAATCCCCACCGCACTTTTTTTTTATTATTGCCTTCAGCCTTTCGGAAAGGCCCTTTCCCATCCGATAGCTGGAGTCGTAGGCTCGTAGCTAGGCACTGGGCAGTAGGCGATGGCTACCAGTACCGGGCTGCTACGCTGCTACAGTGCATTCGGCATCCTCTTCTCCCAATCTTCCATTCTCCGGTTCTCGACAGACTCGGCAGCTCAGTTCTCAGTGCCCCGAAGTCCTCTCCAGGCTCCACCACAGCACCGCTCCATCTCTCCTCATCGTCCTCGGCTCCTCCGAGCCTCCGGCCTCCTTGGCTAGTCGGCTCCGCTCTAAAATCCACTACTCCACCGTCTTCGGTTCTCCTTCTCCGGCTCCAAGAAGGCAGAACCCGGCGAGTGGCGAGCCACCGGCTGGATCTCCTCTCCAGCTCTTGAACCGCCGGCCGGATCTCCTCTCCTAGCCGACGTCGCCATCCTCGACTCCTCCCATCCTCCAACCTTCGAGCTCCGGCCGATGGAAGACCCGACGAGTGGCGAGCTGCCGACCGGATCTCCTCTGAGAGGAGTCCTCTCCAGCTCTCCTCGTCGTCCTCACCGTCCTTGGCTCCTCCGACCTCCGGGCTCCGCCGCTCTGGCCTCCTAGGCACTCGGCAGCTCGGCTCACTCCAAAGTCCACCGTCCTCCGTTGGATCGTGAGCATCCCTCAGTTCCCACTGAATCATTGATCCCAGGCAGTGGTGACCGGTGAGACACTAGAATTAATTTTTTTTTTAGGTCCACCGTCCATTTAATTTTTATTTAGTTAATTAGAGACACTAGAATTGATTTTTTTTGGGGTCCAAATATAGGTTGGTTGTGACTTCGGCGGTTCGGCCTCTTCTCGCCTTCGAGTTCGACACTATTCGGCATCTTCTTGACACAATTAAGTTCGGCATTACTTGTCGGGATCCGAGTTTGTTTTTCTTGACACAATCAAGTTTTATCATTTTAAATTTTTTTATATTTGATTTATTTGTGGTGTTTTTTTAATTGCTTAGTTTGATAATATTATTTATAGATTAAAATGTCTCATAGAAAATATGACTGTGAGTATGAAAAACTCAAAAAAAAAAAGAAAAATCGATAAACTCATTCAATCTCAAAAAGGAGCTCTAGATAGATTTGTTGTTATATGGATTAAATGGATTAGTTATATTATCGATTGAAAATAGTATTTTAATGGATCTTGAGTACAAAAGTTTAATTAGTAATTTTTCTTCTCAAAAAGCTAGACGAATTATTTTTAAATAAAAATTTTAAAATATTTTTATACTTATTAATTTTTTATTATTATTTAAATAATAATAAAAAAGGTCCCTTCTAATAAGTTCTTCTTAGGCCCCCAAATATATTGGGCCGCCCCTGATACCACCCCATTCTCTTTCTTGCAAGCTCTCGTGCCCATTGCTAAGCCATGGTCCAACAATTGTCGTGCTCTCACGCCCACTTGGGAGAAGGCCATCATCATCTTTAAGGGTGTTTCCATTGTCACCACCCTTGATGCTGACACCCATAGGTTCTTGCTCAAATATGGGTTACCCTAATTCTTTTCTTCCTCCAATTTAACCTGCTACTCTAGTATTAAGTAATAGATAGTAATTTTTGGGTTTCAAAAGTGTTAGATCCATGATCTCGATTTTTGATTTATAAGATTCTTTCGTTCAAATCTCCTGCTGTGGTGATTGTTGATTTATAAGCATTGGATCCCTACTGATTTTTTGGAGCCATATGAATGTTTGATCCTTTTTTTGTGTGTATATTTTTGCTACAAATTACACTTATCTTTTGCATTCTTTTTTGTTTGTTTCATTTATATGTTAAAAAATATTTTTTGCAATTTTACCTGCCCTAACCCGTCCCAATCTACGCCACTTAACTCTAATCGCCTTGCTTTGCCCGAAGGTGGGTGAGGATACTTATTTCCCATGCCGAGGTGGGTATGACTAATAGAATACCTGCCCCATGGCCATCCCTATACTTGTTAGGTGTTAGAGGGAAATGTATTTATTAAGTGGAAAGAGTCTACTTGTTGGATTGAGCTCGTTCAATGGCAACCTCTACCTAACTTGAGTTTCTAGGTCAGTCTTTAAAATATAGTTATTTTGGTTTGTTGCAAAATAATTTGCAAATTGTGAATTATACATGGTGGAACGCTTTTGGATGAAATGCATGTCTCTGTACTACACAATTCATATTGTGCTGAGTTGATATAGGTTGCCAAAAAGCATTAGCTGGAATAAGATGCATGATGAGAGCACAAAAGTACGACCTACATGTCACTAAAATTAGTGTTATTGCTAACGGATAATGATAAATTCACTGGATTAATATTATATTTGGGTTTGACACAGATTATCATAAATTAGAGATAAAATGCACATTGAGTACAAATTTGACTTCAGAAGGATCCCTTCCCAGATCCGACCCGGTTGAAGATCGAGTCGGGTCCGAGTCGGGTTCGGGTCCAAATCGGTTCCAATTTCTTTGTACTTTTGGGAAAGAATTTTGGGCAAATCTAATTTGACCATATCATAACTATAAGGAAATGGGTGACCTATAACTTGGAAGACTTGCAATTGACCTCCAGTCAGAACAGATGACCCGTGACGAACTAAGTCCGTCCGTCTACAATCCAAATTTCATATCACACTATTTTTTATCTATATGACTAATTGGACGAAACTTGGTGTCTCCTAGCTCCCCTCTCAAGAGGGCAAAGAAAATCCCAAACCTTCTTCCAAAATCCAATTCCATTGCAGAAACTGGCGCATGACCCATAAGCAGTCCGCGTCCATCTCCACGCCCTCATCGTTCCGAGCGATTCAAGCATCCCAGCATCACGCCCAGCAGCCGTCCACGAAGCTTCCGGCCGTGATCCCAGCCTCCACCGTGGCCATGATCGGCTCCTCCCAATGATCTCGCCTTCCATTCCATGTGCGATCCCGGATGATCGCCTCCTCCTCCAGCAACGGTTCCATGGCCAGCCCCTCTCCCGTGATCCCAACACTCACAGCCGCTCCATTCCGTCTCCTCCGTGTCTGCAAGCATTCCATGATCCAGCTTCCCGGATCAGCGCCCTGCCAGCCATGATGCAGCCGAGATCCCGCGTCCGTTTCGAAGAGGTGATCCCGCAAACGACCGCAGACCGCGCCCTCCTCCTCTCCCGGGATCCATCGCTGGCTTCAAGGTCTTCAGCGATCTATAAGAGGAGGATGGGAGGAGAAGAAAGGGTGCTCTCGGCTGTGCAGGGGAAGAGGGTTTGGTTTGAGGAAGAAGAAACAGGAGAAGGGTGTGTTCGGTTTGGGAGAGAAGAAAAAAAAAAGAAACAGAGCCATGCTCTATTTCGTTTGAAAAGAAGATTAAAAAATTAGAAAATAAAAAAAAGGAGAGATTTCTATTTGATTTTCTTTTAGTTCTTGTTTTCTTTTTTTTATTTGTAGAAGAAAAGAAGCATTAGGCTTCATCTTCAATTTTTTTACTTCTGTAATCATTTCTTATTATAAAATTTTTAATTGTTATTTTATGAAATCCGTGTCTAAGTTTCAGTTCAATTTCTGCAATTTATTTTATGCATTTTGGAATTCTTAGTTTTAAGATAACTCTAAAATTTTTCTTTGTCATTCGATCTGCAGTTTTCATTTATATTTTATTTTCATGAATCGATCCCTACTCTGCATTAGAATTCAATTGCAAGTTTTCTTTCTCTCCTTTGTTTATTTTCAAATAGAAAACATTGAGAATCATTCCACATCCCCTACGTAATGTTTTCCTTTTATCATTCAAAAATTAATTTCAAATCTGAGTGATCGTTCTAATTTTTATGCAACTCCAATCGCCTCCTGTGGATCGACCTCTTACAACCGCTATTCTTCGAGTAGGAAAGGTAAGAGTAAAATTAAATTAAACTTTATTTGTCGGTTCTAATAACGATCTATTTAGCATATTTTTAGGTAAACAGAAATCGGATGAACAAAATTTTGGCGCCGTTGTCGGGAAGGCAAATCGAGAAGCATGAACGATCACGAAGATCAAATCGAATTTTGGATGACCAAAGTGAACGCACTCTGGTAGTAAGTTTTTTTTATTATTATTAATTTTTCTTGTTTTGATTATTTTTAGTTAATAATTTTTTAGTTATTAAATTCTGAAATTTGAAATTCAAAATTTATTTTTTTAAAAAAATAATTAAAATTCAGAAAATTAAAAATAATTAAAATTCAAAAATTTAAAAAATTTAAATTCAAAATTTGAATTCTGAAATTCAAAATTTGAAATTTAAATTTTTTTTTAAAAAAGTAAAATATATATATATATATTATTTTTGCTAGTAATTGATAAGGTGCAATCCTCCGAGGTTATCATACCTCTATTGGGGCTCCTCACGGAGTAATCTCCAGAGCTTATTCAACGGGCATTTGGAGATTGACTGACGCATAAGGATTAGTTTTTAGTTTACATTCAAGTTATACCTATATAATTTTTTTTTAAAAAATATAAAATTAAAAAAATTAAGAAAAAATAAATATAAAAAAATAAAAAAATTGCTTGCTCATTTAATCAGTACAACCTAATGACATTGCATAAACTTTAAAAAAAAAATCATTGATTATTTGCTGCATTTAGTATTAAGCATCTGCATAAAATAATTTAAGGGCAAAATCCATTAAAAAGATAAGGTCGGAAAGTCATTACCTGTCCTTAGCCCAAAAATCACCACCTTGCATACATATCCTAAGCCAAATTAAATTAAAATCAATTAGACGTTGGCCTTAGGATTTTCGAGCTCAATTAGGCTCTTGGAAAGAAGCGGCTGAAAGCCACTCCAGTGAGAATTTAGTAATTGGTGATGTCTAGGAAAGTTTTACAACAGTGAAAACTGTTACGGGTATTGTGGTATCAGTGTATCCCTTCTGGCACCACTACACACCCCGGAACTTTTCTGGTCATTGGTTACTGGATCGCTTAACTGGTAAGCTCAAGCTTAATCTGAAAGGTAGATTAGGAGCTGTCTAATCTAGAGAGAATTTCAGAAACTTTTTAACCTGATAAATCTCTGTACAACTAGATTTAAGAAGCTACTAAACCTCACTTAATTCTAAGACTAATAGGGTCAAATTGTTGTGTGGTGTTGGTTGTGGTCATCTGTGTCTAGCCCTTCTCTTCTGTTAGGATTTCGTTCATTTTAGGAGTCAAATCTAATGAATTGTTGATAATTATGCATGGTAGAAGGTCATTAAGGGATAAGTTAACCCCATTTGATCCTGAGATTGACAGAACTTTTCATTACAACTTGCAAACTGTAAACCAACCGTCGATTTCTACAATGGGTGAACATATTAGAACCCTGAATGAGTTGTCTGCACCCGCATCCGCTAGTCCCCCTACTTGCATAGTATTACCAATTAATAATGCAGCCCAATTCGAGATTCGGGCTGCAATAATAAACATGTTACCCAAGTTTCATAGGTTCGAGAGTGAACAATCCTATATTCATCTAAACAAATTTTTAACAATCTATCAAACATTTAGAAATCAAAATTTAGATAAAGAGGGAATTAAATTAAGATTGTTTCCCATGACTTTAGAGGATCGAGCTGCCGCATGGCTGTATTCTCTTGCCTCAAACTCCATCACATCATAGGAACAACTATCTAGGAAGTTCATGGCTAAGTTCTATCCCATGGTAAAAACTGAAAAAATTAAGGATGCCATAAGAACTTTTAGAGAAAAATCTGAGGAGGAATTTTCCCAACTTTAGAAAAGATTTCATGATCTTTTGGTCAAGTGCCCGCATCATGGGCTTGACAAGGCTGATCTAGTCCACTTCTTTTATAAAGGACTAACTCCGGCACATAGAAACATGATTGAGTCCATGCACAAGGATAGGTTCATGAACCAAACCCCGGATCAAGCCTATGAATTTCTTGTTGACTTAGCCGAGAACGCCCAAAATTGGAGTAGTTATGGTGAGGAAGTAAATAGAGATGAGTTCGAGTCTAGAAAACCAGATAATTAAGAAATGAAAGCAGACCCAGAACTCAAAAATGTCATGTCCAATCTGGTGACTGGAATGAACAACTTAAGCAAAAACTTTGATGCTTTCACTATTTCCACTAGCTCGAGTTCATATAAAGAGTTAAATCCCATCATGAAAGTGGATCACGAGTCACATAGTTTATGTATCTTGTGTAACAGTTCTGAGCATCTAGTGGAGTGTTGTCCTAGTTTACCCAACATTAAGGCTGAGCAGGCAAATGCTCTAAACTCATATAGTGCCTTTAAGAAGCCCACTCCCAATTCATTCAGCCCAGTCTACCACCCTGATAATTGGTTCCATCCAAATTTCTCATACAAGCAAAATGAACCTATTCAGCATCAAGGTGGTCCACCAGGTTTTCGGAAGAATTTTTTCAGGATAGGTCCATCACAAATGAACCAATCATTGGCTCCACCTATTCCTACTTATAGTGCCCCTATCTCTCAGCAAACTACATCATTGGAAGCCATGATGGCTAACATGATGAAGCAGTAACAAGACTTCATCCAACAGCAACAACAGACCAATATGGCTCAAACCCAGACTAACCAATTCCATGCGCAAGCGATTGCAAAACTTGAGGTTAGTCTGAACCAAATAGCTAACTCTCTAGAGGATAGGAAGAAAGGTGAATTGCCCAGTCAGCCAGTGCCTAACCCTAGTAGGCAACAGAATCAAGGGCCGAGAGGCCAGTTTCAGATTGATTCTAATGGAAACCCTACCCACGAAGTCCAGGCAATTACCACTTTACGGTCTAGCAAGCAAGTGGACAATAAGGTCCAACTTTCTGTACAAGAAAAAGAAGAAAAGCATGAACCAAACCCCACTCAGAAAAAGACACAAGAATAGGGAACACAAGGAATAGAGGAGAAACCAATAGAGACATACACACCCAAGGCTCCTTTTCTAGTAGACTACAAGACTCAAAGAAAAAATCTCAGTACGATGAAATCATGGAAGTCTTTAAAAATGTCCAAATAAATTTACCCTTCCTAGATGCCATCAGACAGATCCCCTCCTATACAAAATTCTTAAAAGACTTAACCACGGTGAAACGGAAAACCAGTATTCCTAGGCAAGCTGTGATGGCGGCACAAGCCTCATCTCTTATTCAACAACAGATTGCCCCAAAATACAAGGACCCTGGTTGCCCCACTGTTGAAATTAAAATAGGAGAAACCATCATTAGAGCCCTATTAGACTTAGGAGCAAGTGTAAACCTATTACCCTATTCTATCTACACCGAACTAGGTTTGGAGGAATTAAAGCCCACAAACATTACTTTGTCATTAGCAGATAGGACTGTGAAGTATCCCAAAGGAATTGTGGAGGATGTGATTGTAAAAGTTAATGAATTCTACTACCCTGTGGATTTTGTAGTCCTTAAAACTGAACCAGTAAAAAATCCAGAAAGTCACATCCCGGTGATCCTAGGTAGACCATTTTTGGCCACTTCAAATACTGTGATTAGTTGCCGAAATGGAATAATGACTCTAGCCTCATGACTGTCCAGCTCAATATTTTTCATAGTAGTAGTCAGTCAACTGAGATGGACGATTTGGAAGAAATTCACATGATTGAGAACATAATTAGCAGTTCTTTTGAAGAGTCGAGTTATTCTAACCCATTAGAAAGATGTTTGGCTAATTTTGGTCAAGATTGTGAGTCAAGTCAAGAGGTTAATGCATTGTTAGATTCCATTCCTGTGATGGATACTAGCAGATGGGCCACCAAGTTTGAATCATTGCCTATTTCGGAATCTCAGCTAGTGTCATCCACTGTCAAACCTCCACAACTAGAACTTAAAGACCTTCCTGAAAACTTGAAGTATGCATTTCTTGGAGAAAACAAGACCTTACCTGTTATAATTCCATCGAATCTGACTAAAGAACAGGAAGAGAAGCTGTTAAGTATCCTTCGGAAGAATCAGGAAGCTATCGGTTGGTCTATAGCTGATATTAAGGGGATTAGTCCTTCTGTGGTCCAACATAAAATCCATCTAGAAGAAGATGCAAAAATCTCTAGAGAACCACAAAGGCGACTTAATCCAATCATGAATGACGTAGTTCGAGCCGAGGTCATCAAGCTTTTAGATGCAGGGATTATATATCCTATTTCTGATAGTCAGTGGGTAAGCCTAGTTCAAGTCGTACCTAAAAAGTCTGGCATCACTATGGTGAAAAATGATCACAATGAGTTAGTTCCTACTCGAGTCCAAATGGGATGGCGAGTATGCATCGACTATAGGAAGCTTAATGCCATGACTAGGAAAGACCATTTTCCTCTATCCTTCATCGATCAAATGCTAGAACGGCTAGCTGGCCACTCCCATTACTGTTTCCTCGATGGTTATTCTGGATATAACCAAGTTTCTATCGCACGTGAGGATCAAGAGAAAACCACATTCACTTGTCCTTATGGCATTTTTGCCTATCGTCGCATGCCTTTTGGGCTATGCAATGCACCAGCTACATTCCAACGATGTATGATGAGCATTTTCTCCGACATGGTGGAGAAATTTTTAGAAGTTTTCATGGATGACTTTTCTATATTTGGATCCAATGTTGATGAATGTCTGCACCACTTGACACTGGTTGTAGAACGCTATAAAGAGAAAAACTTAGTTCTTAACTGGGAGAAGTGTCATTTCATGGTAGAATCAGGTATTATTTTGGGACACATTGTGTCACAAAGGAGAATTGAGGTGGATAAAGCCAAAGCAGAATTAATTGCTAAGTTACCACCTCCCAAAACTGTTAGGGAAGTCAGATCCTTTTTAGGGCATGCAGGTTTTTACCGCCGCTTTATCAAGGATTTCAGTAAATTGTCGAAATCCTTATGCGATCTATTGGCGAAAGATGCTACTTTTAACTTTTTGCCAATTTGTATAACTACTTTTGAAAGATTGAAGTCTGAACTAACCTCAGCACCCATCATAAGGTCCCCGATTGGAATCTGCCTTTTGAAATCATGTGTGATGCATCTGATTATGCAATAAGTGCCGTCCTAGGTCAGCGAGTGGGGAAGCTTCCCCATGTGATTCATTATGCGAGCAAAACTCTAAATGACGCCCAACTTAACTATTCTACCACTGAAAAAGAGTTGTTGGCTGTTGTCTTTGCTCTTGACAAATTTCGTCCCTATCTGATAGGATCCAAGGTCCTTATTTATTCTGATCATGTCGTCCTTAAGTACCTTCTCACAAAAAAGGATGCCAAGGCAAGACTCATTCGTTGGATCCTATTGCTCCAGAAATTTGATCTTGAAATACGAGATAAAAAGGGATCTGAAAATGTTGTAGCTGACCACTTGTCCAGATTAATTGTTGAATCATCTGAAGAACCCATGCCTGTATCCGAGACCTTCCCTGATGAACAATTAATGATGATTTTCCATACCAATGTTCCATGGTATGCTGACATAGTCAACTACCTCGTTACTGAACAAATGTCCAGCTCTTGGACCAAACAGGAGCAATTTCGCTTCCTAGCTCGTGTGAAGTGGTATTTTTGGGATGAACCATACCTATTTAAATATTGCCCTGATCAGATCATCCGACGGTGTATTCCTAAATACGAACAAAGGAAAGTCCTTTCCTTTTGTCATAACCACGCTTGTGGTGGTCATTTCAGTGGTAAAAAGACGGCTGCAAAGGTTTTGCAGTGCGGATTCTATTGTCCCACACTATTTCATGACTCACACGAGTATTGTAAAGCATGTGACCGATGTCAAAGACTAGAAAAAATTTCAAGAAAAAATGAGATGCCCCTGAACCCGATCTTAATTGTAGAAATCTTTGATGTTTGGGGTATTGATTTTATGGGTCCTTTTCCTATGTCATTTGGGCACCAGTACATACTCCTAGCTGTTGACTATGTGTCTAAGTGGATTGAGGCTATCGCATGTAAGACCAATGATCTCAAAGTAGTGATTAATTTTCTTAAGGAGTCTGTCTTCGCTCGCATTGGCACCCCGCGTGCTATCATTAGTGATGGGGGGAAACATTTTTGCAATAGAATTTTTAAAGCCCTTGCTAGGAAGTACAACATCACCCACAAGGTCGGTACACCATATCATCCACAAACGAGTGGACAAGTTGAGATTTCCAATAGAGAAATCAAGACCATCCTTGAAAAAACTGTCAACCCATCTCGAAAGAATTGGTCCCTTAGGTTAACAGATGCATTGTGGGCATATCGAACGGCCTACAAAACACCAATTGGAATGTCCCTATATAAGATTGTCTATGGCAAGGCTTGCCATTTACCTGTCGAGTTAGAACACAAGGCCTATTGGGCAATCTAACGCCTAAATTTCGATCTCGACAAGGCAGGAGAACATAGAAAGCTACAACTCGACGAGCTTGAAGAAATTAGGAATGATGCTTACGAGTGTATTAAGAAGTACAAGGATCGCATGAAAGTCATGCATGATAAAATGATTACTCGTAAAGAGTTTCACCAAGGACAAAAAGTTCTTTTATATGATTTTCGATTACATCTATTTTTTGGAAAACTTAAATCTCGCTGGACTGGCCCATACACGGTAGAGAAAGTGCATCCACATGGTGCGGTAGTAATATGCAATACTAAGGATGGTAGGTCGTTTCAAGTCAATGGACATCGTTTAAAACCATACCTTGAGTATCTGAGTCCAGAAGTCGAGGAGACACTTCTAACCGACCCTGTATATCATGAATTAGAATTGTCTGGCTGAAGACATAAAACTTAATGCTCCTGTGAGGCAACCCAACATGTAAATATTATAATAAAAAAATTATAAAAAAAATAAATAAATAAATAAAAATTTTTAACATGCAGGTTTGGGGGTTTTTGGCTCCAATTGTCACTTTACCCATCCATATCAGGTAACTTCTCCTCTGTCCTATTACTGCTTTAAATTTTCTTTAACATTGAGGACAATGTTAGATTTAGGTATGGGGGTGAGAATATTTTTGATTTTTTATGCCAAAAAAATAAAAATAAAAATAAAAATAAAAATAAAAATAAAATTAAAATTAAAAAAAAGAGAGTTCAAATTTTTAACTCAAACTCTAATCTTTTTGGCTGTACAAACTAGAAATTGCTTTGACAATAGCTTTGAGTTAAGGAATATGATAGCAGTTCTAGCTTGAGTTTTCGTCCCACCTATCTTCTGCTAACATGATACAAGATGATTTAGCACCTACACGTAAGCACATGAATAGTGGGGTATGTATACTTGCAACTGATATGAATACTTTTAATCTTTGGGATAATTTAAAGTTATATATGTGATGAACACCCTAATCAAAAAATAAAATAAAATAAAATAAATAATGAGTTTATTTTAAGTCTTCTCACTGAGTAACTGGGCCTCTTGCCTGGCAAGCAGCGAGTATTCGCGTAAAAAGGTGAGAATGATTGAGATTAAACTTTGAGTGACTAATTTGGCCTCGAAGACTAGTTAACTTGAGTTATTAAGCCTGTTAGGGTGTCTCTAGACCTAGTACCCTGAGCCATCTGGATCGGGAGTCATTGGCCTAACATTCGCTATATGGGTCAGCTAGAAAACTTAATAAGGCTAGATATTGCACAAGTCATTCTTCTTAGCATTCAGTCTGATAAAAAAAATAATAATAAAAAATTTTGGGGTGTTCATTACCATTTAACTCTAGAAAGTCTTGAAAATTGGAGTGATCATGTTGGAAGTAAGTGAAAGCCACTCATTTATATGATATTATCTTGCACCTCACTACATTCTTGACTTGTTAGCAGATAGATGGGGTGTAATAAAACTTGAGTTAGAGTCTGCTTAAATATGATAGCAATAAGTCTTTATTGTCCTTGCAATTCTAAGTTCATACAATAATACTTGTTCAAATTTTGAGTTAAACATTAGAAATCCCTGACTAATGAAGTTTGTGGGTAACTTCACTGCAAACCCTCACGAGACAACACTCATCCACTAAGGTAACCTAGGGGTTTAAAGGCTTGTTGCACGTGCTAAGTGCAATCGTGACTCCCTACGAAAATGGGTACATATCTTAGTTTGTGTATTTAGCTTCAATAAAAAAAAAGAGAAAAAAAAAATCATAAGTTAGACTACATCTTTTTGTGCCCTCACTTTATCGTTTGATTGTTAATTGCTAGAGACTAGCAATAAGCTAGTTGGGGGGTGTGATGAGAGCACAAAAGTACGACCTACATGTCACTAAAATTAGTGTTATTGCTAACGGATAATGATAAATTCACCGGATTAATATTATATTTGGGTTTGACATAGATTATCATAAATTAGAGATAAAATGCCCATTGAGTACAAATTTAACTTCAGAATGATCCCTTCCCAGATCCGACCCGGTTGAAGATCGAGTCGGGTCTGAGTCGGGTTCGGATCCGAATCGGGTCCAATTTCTTTGTTCTTTTGGGAAAGAATTTTGGGCAAATCTAATTTAACCATATCATAACTATGAGGTGCTGGGTGACCCATGTCTTGGAAGACTTGCAATTGACCTCCAGTCAGAACAGATGACCCGTGACGAACTAAGTCCGTCCGTCTACAATCCAAATTTCCTATCACACTATTTTTTATCTATATGACTAATTGGACGGAACTTGGTGTCTCCTAGCTCCCCTCTCAAGAGGGCAAAGAAAATCCCAAACCTTCTTCCAAAATCCAATTCCATTGCAGAAATTGGCACATGACCCATAAGCATTCCGCGTCCATCTCCACGCTCCCATCGTTCCGAGCGATTCAAGCATCCCAGCATCGCACCCAGCAGCCGTCCACGAAGCTTCCGGCCGTGATCCCAGCCTCCACCGTGGCCATGATCGGCTCCTCCCAATGATCTCGCCTTCCATTCCATGTGCGATCCCGGATGATCGCCTCCTCCTCCAGCAACGATTCCGTGGCCAGCCCCTCTCCCGTGATCCCAGCGCCTCACAGCCGCTCCATTCCGTCTCCTCCGCGTCTGCAAGCATTCCATGATCCAGCTTCTCGAATCAGCGCCCCGCCAGCCGTGATGCAGCCGAGATCCCGTGTTCGTTCCAAAGAGGTGATCCTGCACACGACCGCAGACCGCGCCCTCCTCCTCTCTCGGGATCCATCGCTGGCTTCAAGGTCTTCGGCGATCTATAAGAGGAGGATGGGAGGAGAAGAAAGGGAGCTCTCGGCTGTGCAGGGGAAGAGGGTTTGGTTTGAGGAAGAAGAAACAGGGGAAGGGTGTGTTCGGTTTGGGAGAGAAGAAAGAAAGAAAAAAAAAAGAAACAGAGCATTTCGTTTGAAAAGAAGATTAAAAAATTAGAAAATAAAAGAAAGGAGAGATTTCTATTTGATTTTCTTTTAGTTCTTGTTTTCTTTTTTTTATTTGTAGAAGAAAAGAAGCATTAGGCTTCATCTTCAATTTTTTTACTTCTGTAATCATTTCTTGTTATGAAATTTTTAATTGTTATTTTATGAAATCCGTGTCTAAGTTTCAGTTCAATTTCTGTAATTTATTTTATGCATTTTGGAATTCTTAGTTTTAAGATAACTCTAAAATTTTTCTTTGTCATTCGATCTGCAGTTTTCATTTATATTATGTTTTCAGGATTCGATCCCTACTCTGCATTAGAATTCAATTGCAAGTTTTCTTTTTCTCCTTTGTTTATTTTCAAATAGAAAACATTCTCTGATAGGCTAGAGAATCATTCCACATCCCCTACGTAATGTTTTCCTTTTATCATTCAAAAATCAATTTCAAATCTGAGTGAACGTTCTAATTTTTATGCAACTCCAATCGCCTCCTGTAGATCGACCTCTTACAACCGCTATTCTTCGAGTAGGAAAGGTAAGAGTAAAATTAAATTAAACTTTGTTTGTCGGTTCTAACAACAATCTATTTAGCATATTTTTAGGTAAACAGAAATCAGACGAACAATGCATGCCATCACTAATACATAGCCATGCCGATCCTCTTCTGTCTGACACATGTCATGCCTGATCTAATATAGTACTATACCAAAAGTCATGAGCACAACCACCAAAATTGAAACTTCAAGTATTGTTCATGCAAAATGTTGCTTTGTATATCTAATTGGATCTAGGAATTAAAGAATGTACTATTGGAACTCTTGGATTTATTCAGAAATTATTTATTTTGATAATTACATATGATTGTACATGTTTAAGAGAATTCAATTATTAGAAATCTTTGTATAAACCTTGAAACCTTGTACATTGAATGTGCTTTGGGTTCTTGCTTGAAATTATACATGTCTACTAGGTGTTTGAAACTTTTGGCTAAATTATGTATAATTTGGAAATTTGGTAGAGTCCTTGAATTATTATCGTAATTTGGAAAGAGAAAATGAAATTGGACTTGTAAATTTTGGAGTGATTTGTCTGTTTTTAACTCTTGGTTTGCTATGTTTTGGACCTCAATTATATAAGGACATTTTGGTTGTTCTGGAACTTGATTACTTTCGACAATCTGCAGAGGTTAAAATACAGTTTTCGAACCTATTATGCCTGAGATAAATGTGATATTTGGGACCTCCTTCATAGAGGTTAAATGGCGTACTATAAACTATCTTACGGAGATAATATGGTCGTAGTCGACTGATGAGTTGAAAATTATCGTTGCAAGGCTTATGCATTGCTTTATTAGAATTGTACGTGAGATCTTGATTTTAGAAAATGACTTGTGAATTGCTCTTTGAAAATATATGTAATATTGATTACGGAAATCCTATCTTTGTTAACTAAATTATTTTATTTTATACATCGATAAATTATTCAAAGTTTCTTTCATTGCACTTTCTTGCTCCTTTTTACTATGGTTTTTGGTTACTTATTGCGAGTTAACTTCACTATTCAGCTCTCTCTTTTTAGAGCCCAAGGCTTAGGTGTTGGCTGGTGGTGCTTGGGATGAGTTTAGAGTAAAGCTCTAGACCTAGTGTGCACCCAACTTTGTTGTTTTAGTTTTTGTTGTTGGAAACCTTCTCTTGTAAATGTCTTCTGTAGAACTTTTTAATTACAGTTAGTCATCACTTGCTTAAAACCACTTCTTTGTGTATAATTTCTTTGATGTGTTGCATTGCTCTTTTAAGTATACTTTATAGGAATGTTGTTTCCCTATGCAATTCAATTAACATAGCAAGTTGACTTTCATAAGTTAAACTTCTGCTGGCCATATTTTGGATTTATAATTAGGATTCATTCATATGCAATTCAATTAAAATCACAATTGTTTAGTGTTCCAAGTTGCTACAAGATTTATTAACCTTCGGAAACCCTACTTGTGCTTGACTAAATGGTGTAGGATGTGCACAGCTTGGACAACTCAGTCCAATTAAGATTCATTGTAGGTCAGCTGGGCACATATAATCGAAAGCTATTAAGTGGATTTTTCTCAACTAACTTGGCATGAATGGTCTAATTTACTCTAGCCAAGTTTATTTAATATTACTATGTCATGATCCAACTAGGTCACAATGGATGTGGAATATTTCCTAGACCTGAGCCAACTCAACATGTTGGGTTGGGGGTTCCCCACCACTTAAAATTGAAAAAAAAAAAACGCAGCGGGGGACCGCTTTGGTTCAACTATTGGACCAAAACTAGATGGAGGAGATTGAAAGTGTTATTCACATTCTAAAACTCGTATAAACCGAAAGGTTGCACTCAAGATGGGACCCCTTGGCCATCTTCTTCTCCCCATTCGTGCGGTCAGCGCATTGGAATCACAAACCTGAGATTACTTGCGCGACTTTCTGCCCGGATTTTCAGTGGAGGGGAATGGGTAATTAATGACAGCATGTCACCTTAAATTGAGGCAAGGGAACTGCTGCTTATGCTTATATTAATAGTCTAATTAAAACAAAAGGCTTGGGGGACGCGGTGGACCAAACCAACCTTCCTTTACTATGGCATGAATTTAATGGAAGGACCTACCTGCCACCTAAAGGCTTAGCAATGACTGAAACCTATTTCTTTAGTCATGGAAAGCTGTGCTCATTAAGGTACTTAACTAATTCCGTGGTAACCAGGAAGATGATCTGCAGGAAACACGAGGCATGGGTAAATTAAGTTTTATAGAAGTCAAATTTGTAGGTCCAAGTCCAGCATTGTCTTCAACCAAACCCTGTTACATCTTCAGACTACTGCTACGAAGTTCCCAGCTCTAGTACTCTTTAGGGAATGTTTGGCTGGAACAAAAATCATCAAGGGCGGGCATCAGAAAAATAAAATATAAGGTGGGTTTCCTATTTTACCATGCTTTTTCTAATACTTATCTTAAAGAAGAAACTTAAAAATCAGAAACTCTTTCCGCCAACGGAGTCATCAATTCTGTGATTAAAAAATAAAATGTAAAAGAAATCGTGCATGGCATCCTTTTTCTTATTTTTAGAACATGTTTTTTATCAGTACACACTATATGGCCAAATGATATACACCAAATGGCTAGATGATACATACTAAGTAAATTAGTTAACTAGCAAACCAATATATACCCACTGCCGGCTCGAGCCTTAGGCGACCGAGGCGGTCGCCTAAGGCCCCCGGCCCAGGGAAGGCCCCCACCCAGTCTTTTTTTTTTTTTTATTCCAGGGACCAGGGGCAAGCCGGCAAGGGCAGCAGGGGCCAGGGCTATCAGGATGACAGGATTCAGGCTATGAGGCTATCTGGCTTAGCTATGGGCTATGGAGGGAGTCGGCAGCGGGTTTGGGCGGCGGCGACGCGACGGGCGACGGGCGACGGACGACGGGCGACAAGCAACAGGCAAGTGGCAAGTGGCAACGCAACGGCTTTTTCCTCCCTGGCTCCTCCCTTCTCTCTGACAGTCCGACTCTCCCCCATTGGGCCCCTTCTCTGCCTTTTTAATGCCGGAACCTTCTCCGGTTCTCGGCACTCGGCATTCGGCACTCGGCAAAACCCTCTCCAGCTCTCCTCGCCGACGTCGCCGTACTGTGCTCCGAGCTCCGTCCTCCGACTCCGACTCCGAGCTCCGGTCCACTGTGCATCCGTGCAGAGTCCCGTGAGGCCGTGACTCCCGTCCTCTCCTCGGCGTCCAGCGTCCTCACCGACTCCGAGACTCCGAGTCGCCATCCTCGGCTCCTCCGAGTCTCTGACTGTCCGACATCCGACTCCACGCCTCCGCGGCGACCGAGGGCCGAGGCGGTGAGGCCTCCCATCCTCTTCTTGCCGACGTCGCCGACTCGCCGTCCTCGGCCTCCCGTGAGGCTGTGACCGGCGCCGGCGGTGACCCCGTCCTCTCCTCATCTCCTCTGCCGCTCCGGCCGGCGGCCTCCTCGGGGTTCCCGGTTCCCGAGTCCCGACGGACCCGACCTCCTCGGCTCCTCCCAAGTCCCAGGGGCCAGCCGGCCAGGCCGCCAGGGCCCAGGCTCCCACGGTCCCACTCCCACCGGGCCACCTCCCGAGACCCGAGTGGGCCGAGTCCCGACCTCCTCCCCTCACTCCCTCAGGCCTCAGTCCCCTGTAACTGTAAGGCTGTAACCCTATTCATTAGTTTATTAATTATTTTTTGGTCTAATTAATTTTTATTTAGTTAAGTAATTAATTTAAAATTTGTTATTTTATGGTTCAATTGTAGATTGGTTGTGACTTCACTACTTCAGCGGTTCGGCACTATTCGGCCTCTTCTCGCCGTCGAGTTCGGAACTATTCCACCTCTTCTCGACACAATTAAGTTCGGCACTACTTGTCGGGATCCAAGTTTGTTTTTCTTGACACAATTAAGTTTTATCATTTTTAACTTTTTAAATAAAAATTTTAAAATATTTTTATACTTATTAAAAAAATTATTATTTAAATAATAATAAAAAAGGCCCCTTCTAATGAGTTCGCCTAAGGCCCCCAAATGTATTGGGCCGCCCCTGTATATACCTCTAGATAAATTAATATAAAGTTCTCAAAACACGATGTTTATTAGTATATAGTACACGGCCGGATGATACGCACATAGCAAATTAGTCATCTAGTAACCTAATATATACCTCCAAGCAACTTGATAAACAGTTTTTAGAATACCATGTTTACTAATGTGCCTCAGAATCGACCATAGCCCATACAAAGGGCCGGCCAACCAACCTCGCTACAAAGCCTTTGAACCAACAACAAAGCATGCCACATAGCAAGTGATCGGTTATTTCAATTTCAAAAATAAACCACGCAATAGCACGTATCCTGTAGGATAGTGATTACGGGTGTCGGTCCACAGGGATTGAAGAATAAGTTATTTTTCTTTTAAAAATAAATCAAAAAGAAGGATTTGCTAACTTGATTTAACTAAATTAAACTATGAGTACGGATTGGAATTTATCAGAGTAAATAGATCTAGGGTTTGGAATCCACCACATAGCATTGCATCAAGGATTGTGTTCTTAATTTTTGTCTTTTGGAGAGGCATGCAATTTTGGCTACAAGCCTTTTAAAATAAAAGCATAAAGAGTGTTAGGAAGATCCATCTTCGGTGTAGCATGAAGTGTCTACCTAAGTATGCTAATCTAGGATGCAGCACACTTCATCTTCCTAGGCTTGGATCATCTTAGACTACTTTAGCAAACATGATTAGTAACTAGCATGCTCGAAATTTAAATATCATAAAGAAATATTTCATTGAAAATAAGAATTTAAACAAGCTCCAAAATAATAAAAAAGTGAGAACTACAATTGCCCTGATACATTGCTAGGGCTTCATCTAGCCCTAGACTAGACGTTTAGCCGAGCATGGCTTCCGGACGACCTCCCATCTTCAAATGAAATTGATCACCTCCCATTATTCCCAAAATATCACAAACTCTTCTCTTTCCTCCCCTCTCTCTTCTTTTTTTATTTCTTTCTCTCGGCTTTCTTCTTCTTCTTCTTCACCGAAACAGAGCCTCTCCCCTGTTTCTTTCTTCTCAACCGAGCTCCCCCAAGCCGATGGCCACCCTCCTCCTTTTATAGAGGATAAAGGGCATTAACGTGGAATGGCTAGATCTTGGGAGTGATTCGTGGAGCGCCGGATTGATTGTAGATGGCCGGAAATGGAGCTGGCCGCTGGATCGACGGGAGGTAGACGGAAGAAGATGAGATGGCCGCGGGATCGATGGGAGGAAGATGCGGAATGTCTGGATCTCGGAGAAGACGGGGACAGAGCTGGAGATGGATGCCGAGCTGGGTTACTGGCTGTTGGGAGCCGATCACGGCTTAGTGCTAGGAATGAATCCGGAAGGAAAGACGTCGCAGATGCTCGGGTGGAGGGCGATTGCTGGGTCGGAGGCGTCACGGGCGGAAGAGGAGGCGGGAGATCCGGTCGCTGGCTGCACCGCGTGGGGCTCGTGGCTGGAACGGGAGAATCATCGGGTGGCGACTTGATTCTCGGCCGTGATCCACTGCGGGAGGAAGAAGATGAACTGTGGAGATTTTATCCTGCTGTGAACGTGCTGGGACGAGCGGCCGGTCTGGGATGCTGCGGCTGTAAACGGAAGGGAGTGATCTGTGAGCCCGGGATGGCGGCTGTGCGGAGGCGGGGATGCAGGCGGATGAAGAGGCGGAGGGATGGCTGGGTTACCGGCGTTCACCGCGTGCGGGCTGTTGATGGCCTCATCGCGATGGAGCTTGAAATGGGCTGGGGTTGGCACGGGCGGCGGATCGACGCGGGATCGACGGGAGGAAGGTGGACGGCCCTGATGCAAGGAGGGAGGAAGAAGATGAACAGTGGGATTAGTTTTTATATATTTTTTTTGTAACACTGTTCATATGAACAGTGTTTTCACGGGACACTGTTCATATGAACAGTGAATCATGGATATTCAATTATTATTATTATTATTATTTTTGTTTTAAAATTATAAATTTTATATGAAGGCAGGTAAGGAATTGGTTGGGAATTGGCTTTGGATTTGAGGTGGGTCATGATCGTTGATTTGCTTGAAATTGTTCTCGAGCCCAATGTTATTTAAATTTAATTCTTGCTGAGCTGCTTCAGATCGAACTCGACCAGACAAGACTAAAAACCGGACCGTGACCTAATAAAAAGGGTTAATCAAACTTTTGCCCCATACATAATTAATTATAACTTTCGATCGAATCAGGACCAAAACCTATTTAATCATAGCCTTAGCTTGATTACAACTCCATCAGGTTACTAAACCGGGTCAACACAATCTCCTCCTTATATGTTTTCATGAAAGATTACAACCAGGAGAGAGACAAGTTCAAAGTCTGTTTTGAGAAAAGAATTATTTACCTCTTACCATATTTTAAATTTATTTCAATGTTTATTCAATTTTATGGTAAAGTATGTATTTATTAGTTTAAGAACATTGATAAGTGCTATGAAAAGATAACTAAATTATAAATTATTCAGCACTTATCACACCCCCAAACCTATGTTTTGCTAGTCCTCGAGCAAAATAAAACTAGAAAAGAAGAATTTTAACTCACTTTCGCAGGCATCGCGGTTACATTTACCATATGTAACAAGGCTTTAAACCCCTAGGTTACCCTAGTGGACGAGTTGTAGTCTCGTAAGGATTTTCAGTGAAGATACCCACAAACTTCAATAAATCATTTATCATAATTGTTATTATTAATTTCTTTTCTTTTTTTTTTAAAATCAATTGATCTATGAGGTGAAAATCAAATTCCAAATGCATACTAGCTAAGAATTTCGAAAACTCTCTTCTTCTTTTTTTTTAAAAAAAAATCAAATTTAAGATACATAAATGATAAGAATTTTAAAGCACACATGGTTTTATTTACTAAGTCAGCCCAAATCCTAGGTCAAGATGCAATTCAAGTTGAAGTCATTAAGTTTCCGTTAGGAAGTTGTAAGACTTATTTATACTGGAGTGCTTGATGAAATCTGGACCGTACACAAGCGAAGGGTTCAGATCAACAAAATATTGCAAAGACTAGTAGTTTCCAAGGATTGGTCGAAAGGACCTGTTCACTGATTCAAAATCATTTTATCTGCAGGATTTCGAGAGTTGTGGATATTTACTTTAGTACCTCACGGGCTTTATCTGTAATATTCCAGTTTACTCGAATTTTTACAACGACGGCTTTCACACTATTGTCTTTTTCAAGGTCAATACAGAGTTTTTTTTTCTTTTTCTTTTTATATATATATTGTGCACTTTTACTCTTGTGGTGATTTCTCCGTGTAACGAGCAATCAGTCGACAACTCTCACACCAGTTGGTATAAGGTGTCGGGCATCAAGACTCCCCTACGGACTTATGCTCAGAGTCCTCATCACAAGCCCACCTGACCTTTGACAATAGGTAGCCCTTTTCGATGTTCCTGACTAAATCCATTATTATTGATGATTTTTTTTTTGGATTAGATAAGTATGATTCATCAGGGTCCAAGGTTGCTACTATACTATCAATATAATGTCGAGCCTAGACCTTAGAAGTGTCGGCCAGTGTATAGTGAAATTCCAAAGTATTAATTAGCTTACAACTCCCTAAGAGAGACTTAATGAAAAGAACTTAAATTTGTATTACTTCCGACTAGTCATTGGGCTTTTTAGATTTTATATACCTTGTGTGTTTAGCATTCTCGCATTAATGTATAGAAATGAGGTTTTTTATTTAAAAAAAATTTAATTTTTTTTAATTATTATTATTATTTTATAAAAAATGAAAATGAACACATTTTTTTTAAAAGATATTTTTATTTTTTTATTTTTTTATTTCTGTTGATAAACCTGACATTATGAAGTGAAAACGAATGCAAGAGATGTAAACAAAATAAAAAATAAAAAAAAATACTTAAAAATACCTCCAAACCTGAACCTAACATTGTCCTCAATATTTAAAGAAATCTAAGAGAATTGGGTTGCCTCCCAACAAGCGCTAAGTTTATTGTCTTCAGCCAGACATGGTGCATCCTTAATTATTTTGATAAATAGGGTTCGTCAAATTAAGGAATTCGATCAATTGCCCATCGGTAACACAGTCCGCATAAGGTTTTAACCTTTGACCATTGACTTTTAAAATATGTCCACCATTGAGGTGTTGGATCTCTACTGCACCATAAGGAAAAACCTTTTTCACTACGAATGGTCCATCCCACCTAGAGCGAAGTTTACCCGGGAAGAGTCGCAACTTTGAATTGAACAGCCAAACCTTTTGACCAGGTTCGAAGGACTTACGGTTAATATTTTTATCATGAAAAGCCTTAGTCCTTGATTTATAAATTTTAGCATTTTCATAAGCCTCATTGCGCAATTCTTCAAGTTCACTTAGTTGGAGTTTTCGGTGAGGACCAGCTACTGCCATATCTAAGTTAAACTTTTTGATAGCCCAGAAAGCTCTATGTTCAAGTTCTACCGGTAAGTGACAAGCTTTTCCAAAAACTAATCGGTAGGGAGACATGCCAATAGGAGTTTTGTAGGCAGTACGATAGGCCCAGAGTGCATCATTTATCATTTGAGACCAATCTTTCCTATCGGGACATACCGTTTTCTCTAAGATGTGTTTTAACTTCCTATTGGACACCTCGACTTGTCCACTCGTTTGGGGATGATATGGGGTAGCAACTTTGTGGGTGATGTTATATTTGCGAGCCAAAGCCTCGAAAGACCGGTTATCACTAATGATGGCTCGGGGTGTGCCAAAACGACAAAAGATGTTTTCATGTAAAAATTTAATCACAACCTTGTGGCATTAGTTTTAGTGGTGACAGCTTCTATCCATTTTGAAACATAATCAACCCCTACAAGAATATATTCGAAACCAAAGGATGGTGGGAAAGGGCCCATAAAGTCAATACCCCAGACATCAAATATTTCTACAATTAAAATAGGATTGAGAGGCATCATATCTCTACGGGAGATGGTACCCATCCGTTGGCACCGTTCACAAGTTTGGCAAAAGTTATGGGCATCTTTGAAAAGAGTGGGCCAATAAAATCCACTCTTTAAAACTTTTGCTGCAGTTTTTCTACCCCCAAAATGTCCCCCACAAGCTTGTGAATGGCAGAATGAAAGAATACTTTGAAATTCGCATTCGGGGACACATCGACGGATTACTTGATCGGGACAATACTTGAATAGATCGGGATCATCCCAATAATAGAACTTTACTTGTGAAAAGAATCGGTTCTTGTCTTGAGTTGACCAATCATCAGGAATTCGTCCTATGGCAAGGTAATTTACTATGTTTGCAAACCATGGCGTTTTCATTCCTTGTACCCCAAATAATTGTTCATCTGGGAAAGCATCATGTAAGGGTGAGGTATTCTTAGAGGGCTCAAGAAGAATCCTAGATAAGTGGTCTGCTACGACATTTGCAGTTCCTTTCTTGTCACGAATTTCTAGGTCAAATTCTTGTAGTAAAAGAATCCATCGAATCAGACGGAGTTTGGTGTCCTTCTTTGCAAGAAGGTGTCGAAGGGCAGCATGATCAGTAAATACGGTAACCTTGGATCCTAATAGGTAAGATCGAAACTTGTCTAGCGCGAATACTACAGCTAGCAATTCTTTCTTAGTGGTGGTGTAGTTCAATTGTGCATCTGAGAGTGCTTTACTAGCGTAGTAGATGACATGAGGTACCTTATCTAGCCGTTGCCCTAAAACTTCCCCAATGGCATAGTCGGATGCGTCACACATTAATTCAAATGGAAGGATCCAATTAGAGGGCCGTATGATAGGTGCAGTGGTCAATTTTGAGCGAAAATTTTCAAATGCCTCCTCGCATGCTTTATCAAAGACAAAGGGAGTGTCCTTGGCTAGAAGATTGCACAAGGGTTTGGAAATCTTACTGAAATCCTGAATGAAGCGACGGTAGAAACCAGCATGGCCAAGGAATGATCGGATTTGTTTCACAGTTTTGGGTGGGGGGAGATTGGAAATAAGATCGACTTTGGCTTTATCTACTTCAATGCCCCTCTTGGACACGACGTGTCCTAAAACTATGCCTTCTTGAACCATGAAATGGCTCTTTTCGCAACTTAATACTAGGTTGGTCTCCTTACATCTTTTCAAAACTAAGGTCAAATTATTCAGACAATCGTCAAAAGATAGGCCAAAAACTGAGAAATCATCAATGAACACTTCTAGAAAGTTTTCCACCATATCTGAAAAAATGGCCATCATGCATCGTTGAAAAGTTGCGGGTGCATTGCATAGTCCAAAAGGCATCCTCCTATATGCAAATGTCCCAAATGGGCAAGTAAAAGTGGTTTTCTCTTGATCGTCCGGGTAAACAGGTACTTGATTATATCCAGAATAACCATCTAAGAAGCAGTAGAAACCTTGACCAGCCAACCATTCCAAAATTTGATCTATGAAAGGTAGAGGAAAATGGTCGTTCCTAGTCATCGAATTAAGTTTTCTATAGTCAATACACACGCGCCAACCCGTGGTTGTGCGTGTTTGTATCAATTCTCCTTCCGTATTTTCAACCACAGTGATACCTGATTTCTTGGGTACCACTTGTGTCGGACTCACCCACTTACTATCAGAAATTGGATAAATGATTTCGGCATCTAATAACTTCACCACTTCTTTCTTGACTACCTCCTTCATATTAGGATTGAGTCTTCTTTGCATTTCTCGGGTGGGCTTTGCATCATCTTCGAGATGAATTCGATGCATGCAAACAGAGGGGTCAACCCCTTTCAAATCGGCTACAGACCATCCTATGGCATGTTTATTCTCTTCTAGCACCCTTAAAAGTTTAACTTCCTGTTCCATAGATAAGTTGGCCGCGATGATTACAGGAAAAGTATCTTCTGGTCCTAGAAAAGCATACTTAAGAGTTGTCGGAAGTGGCTTCAACTCGAGTTTAGGTGAAGAATCAATGGAAGGACAAAGTGGTGCGCTAGCAATGGGGGGGAAGAGGTCCAGGTCGGATCTTCCAAGGAAGGGAACTCATGGGAGATTGATTGTCGAATAAAATGTTGACTTCTTCTATGGCCTTGTCTATATCAAAGTTGTCAATGTCAAAATGGGCCAAACATGCCTCTAAGTGGTCATCTGCTAAGATATAGGGAAGGGCTTCCTCTACAAGATCATCCATTTTGTCAATTAGGTAACACTCGTCTTTCCTCACATGTTGGTCAGCGGCATGAAACACATTCAACTTAATTTTCATGTTCCCAAATGATATATCCATTGCCCCGGTTCTACAGTTGATACATGCATTGGCTGTCGCTAAAAAGGGACGACCAAGAATCACAGGGATTTGTTTTTTTGGGTTGGGCACATGTTCCATGTCAAGGACGATAAAATCTACTGAAAAATAGAATTTGTCTACCTTGACAAGAACATCTTCAATCATCCCCCTTGGCATCTTCACCGATCGATCAGCCAATTGTAAAGATACCGAGGTAGGTTTCAATTCACCCAACCCAAATTTTTCATAGACTGAATAGGGTAGAAGATTTACACTTGCCCCTAGATCTAAAAGTGCTCGGTCGATGGAGTTATTTCCTATGACACAGAAAATAGTGGGGGCACCAGGATCTTTGACCTTTGGAGGGGTGTTGTGTTGGAGAATAGAACTCACCTGCTCAGTTAGGAGGACCTTTTTAGGCACATGTGTCCTATATTTCCGCTTTTGGGTGCAAAGGTCTTTGAGAAATTTGGCATAGGAGGGAACTTGTTTGATGGCATCAAGGAGTGGGAGGTTGATTTTAACTTGTTTGAAGACCTCCATCATCTCTTCTAATGAAGTTCTCTTCTTGCCAAAGGGAGAGGGTGCATTAAGTGCTTCAGGGAATGGAGCCTTTGGAATGTGGGATGTGGCAGATGGTGGACTAGCTGAAGAAGGTTTTGGGTTTTCATGTGATACATTCTTCTCTTCTTCTTCTCCTTCCTTATTGCTACCCTCCCCAACCTTATTATCTATTATACGTCCACTCCTTAGGGTAGTCAAAGCATTGGCTTGCTCATGATTTAGTCGAGTTTCTTGAGCCACGTATCGTCCCCTAGGATTACTCATTGGTTGACTTGGAAGCTTACCTTCCTCTCGCTTGTTTAATGCATTAGCTAGTTGACCCATTTGGGATTCTAGCTTAGCAATTGATTGCGTGTGAGAGTGCAATAGTTGTGTGTTTGCCTCCAAACCTTGAAGAGCAGTCAACACCTTCTCCTCAAAGGCTGTATTTCTTTGGGTTGGAGGAGGAGGATGCTGAAATTGAGTTGAGGGACGGTAGAGATGAAAATTCTGAGGGTTTTGAAAATTTTGGAAGAAGGGTTGGGAGGTATTAGAAGCTTGCTGCCTCTAAGAAAAATTTGGATGGTTCCGCCATTTCGGATTATATGTATTGGAAAATGGATCATTACCCGGTCTGGGCTGTGTTTGGGCAGCATTGATGTGTTCTTGCACGAGTTCGGGATATTGGGGTGCTGAGGGGCACTCATAAATAGGATGCGATGGGCTAGAACAGATAGTACACACTTGTGCTTGGGAAGAGCTAACGACATGTTCTCCTATCATTAGTTGGACAATCTTATGGGACAATGCATCTACCTTGCTAGACAGGTCCATAGAATGACTTATTTCACAAATGGCCCCTTTTCTTTGAAAATTCGGGGGTGCTTGACGAGAACATGAAGCATGGTGGAGGGAGTTTTCATTAAGATTTTCAAATAGTTGCCATGCTTCATGCTCATTTCGAAGCATGAAAGTCCCCCCGCATGCAGCATCGATCATCTGACGGTTTCGTTCCGTCAAACCGTCATAGAAACATTGCACTAGCTGCCACTTAGGTATTTGATGATGAGGGCATTTACGGATTAGGTCCCGAAATCTCTCCCAAGTTTCATGAAATTCTTCTCCCTCGGTTTGGGAGAAGCTTGTAATGGCACGTCTAAACTGGTTCGTTCTTCCTATAGGAAAGTATTTTTTAAGGAATTCTTGTTGCATTTGATCCCAAGAACGAATTGAGTTAGCTTCTAAAGAATTCAGCCATTGTTTGGCTCTATCTTTAAGGGAGAAGAGGAATAACCTAAGTTTCAGGGCATCATCAGTGAAGTTCTGAATCTTGACAGTGGTGCAAATCTCAAGAAATTCATCTAAATGTTTGTATGGGTCTTCGTTGGTGAGCCCATAAAAAGATGGGAGCATTTGGATCACACTAGACTTTATTTCATATTGTACAGCTGCTACCTCAGGTAATCGAATACAAGATGGGGAAGTGTAAATAGTGGGAGTAAAGTACTCCCTCAGGAGTTTGGGTTGTTCTTCAGCCATCTTAAGAGGTGGGGATGATCCTAATGTTTTGATCTTAGCTCGAATGTTCCTAAGGGTTCGTTCTATTTCAGGGTCAAAAGGTAATAGGTTTCGTACTCTAGAACGACTACCGTGCATACACTAGTACTCGATCAATCAAGCATGCAATAAAAGAGAAAAGCATATCAATCCTAGTCTTTGTCCTAAAATCACTAGACAGCTCCTAACTGGTTTGAAGAGGGCACCTAAGCCTCCAATCCGGTCTAATGAACCGAGTTGACCAGGTAAGCTCCCAGGTAAGTGGAGGGGTCACGATGCGTTCGCAAAGGTCCCACTTAAAACCCACTTGCCTCGAACAGATAAACTGTCTCCCTTATAGGGACAAAGCTTGCCTAGACATCAACTAAGCCACAGAGCGAAATTGGTGCAACTTTCGGTGATCTTCATCCTATTGAGCTCGAATGTCCCTAGGAGCCAACGTCTAATTGATTTTAATTAAAGTGACACTATGTGAGATTGAGTTCACCTAAGTTGGGCAAGAGTCCGGTGATGAAATCCGGCTCTTATCTTGTTGGGGTGATTGCCCTTACTAAGTGCAAATGAATTGGTGTATGTGTATCAGGCATGCATTCACACTTTTGCTGAAATTAAAATCAAACAATCACCACAAAATTTCAAGCTAATACTTAATTTAAATAAGAAAGGTTTAGAGGTTACCAAAGGAAATTTTCCCAGCAATTTAATTTTTTTTTGGCAAACCTCTACAGCATTCCTTTTCAGCAGTTCTCTTTTTTATCATCCTAGGTTTTTCCTTCGATTCCTGATCAAATAAGATCAAAAGAAAATTTTTTTAAAAAAAATAGTAGAAGAGAAAAAAAAGAAAAGTAACAATAATAGAAAATAATTTTTTTTGTTTATTTATATATTTTTTGAAAGTTTTTTTAATTAATTAAATTTTTTTAATGATAGGAAAAATAACTATGCTAGCAATCCCCGGCAACGGCGCCAAAAATTGATCAGTTATTTCAATTTCAAAAATAAACCACGCAATAGCACGTATCCTGTAGGATAGTGATTACGGGTGTCGGTCCACAGGGATTGAAGAATAAGTTATTTTTCTTTTAAAAATAAATCAAAAAGAAGGATTTGCTAACTTGATTTAACTAAATTAAACTATGAGTACGGATTGGAATTTATCAGAGTAAATAGATCTAGGGTTTGGAATCCACCACATAGCATTGCATCAAGGATTGTGTTCTTAATTTTTGTCTTTTGGAGAGGCATGCAATTTTGGCTACAAGCCTTTTAAAATAAAAGCATAAAGAGTGTTAGGAAGATCCATCTTCGGTGTAGCATGAAGTGTCTACCTAAGTATGCTAATCTAGGATGCAGCACACTTCATCTTCCTAGGCTTGGATCATCTTAGACTACTTTAGCAAACATGATTAGTAACTAGCATGCTCGAAATTTAAATATCATAAAGAAATATTTCATTGAAAATAAGAATTTAAACAAGCTCCAAAATAATAAAAAAGTGAGAACTACAATTGCCCTGATACATTGCTAGGGCTTCATCCAGCCCTAGACTAGACGTTTAGCCGAGCATGGCTTCCGGACGACCTCCCATCTTCAAATGAAATTGATCACCTCCCATTATTCCCAAAATATCACAAACTCTTCTCTTTCCTCCCCTCTCTCTTCTTTTTTTATTTCTTTCTCTCGGCTTTCTTCTTCTTCTTCTTCACCGAAACAGAGCCTCTCCCCTGTTTCTTTCTTCTCAACCGAGCTCCCCCAAGCCGATGGCCACCCTCCTCCTTTTATAGAGGATAAAGGGCATTAACGTGGAATGGCTAGATCTTGGGAGTGATTCGTGGAGCGCCGGATTGATTGTAGATGGCCGGAAATGGAGCTGGCCGCTGGATCGACGGGAGGTAGACGGAAGAAGATGAGATGGCCGCGGGATCGATGGGAGGAAGATGCGGAATGTCTGGATCTCGGAGAAGACGGGGACAGAGCTGGAGATGGATGCCGAGCTGGGTTACTGGCTGTTGGGAGCCGATCACGGCTTAGTGCTAGGAATGAATCCGGAAGGAAAGACGTCGCAGATGCTCGGGTGGAGGGCGATTGCTGGGTCGGAGGCGTCACGGGCGGAAGAGGAGGCGGGAGATCCGGTCGCTGGCTGCACCGCGTGGGGCTCGTGGCTGGAACGGGAGAATCATCGGGTGGCGACTTGATTCTCGGCCGTGATCCACCGCGGGAGGAAGAAGATGAACAGTGGAGATTTTATCCTGCTGTGAACGCGCTGGGACGAGCGGCCGGTCTGGGATGCTGCGGCTGTAAACGGAAGGGAGTGATCTGTGAGCCCGGGATGGTGGCTGTGCGGAGGCGGGGATGCAGGCGGATGAAGAGGCGGAGGGATGGCTGGGTTACCGGCGTTCACCGCGTGCGGGCTGTTGATGGCCTCATCGCGATGGAGCTTGGAATGGGCTAGGGTTGGCATGGGCGGCGGATCGACGCGGGATCGACGGGAGGAAGGTGGACGGCCCTGATGCAAGGAGGGAGGAAGAAGATGAACAGTGGGATTAGTTTTTATATTTTTTTTTTGTAACACTGTTCATATGAACAGTGTTTTCACGGGACACTGTTCATATGAACAGTGAATCATGGATATTCAATTATTATTATTATTATTATTTTTGTTTTAAAATTATAAATTTTATATGAAGGCAGGTAAGGAATTGGTTGGGAATTGGCTTTGGATTTGAGGTGGGTCATGATCGTTGATTTGCTTGAAATTGTTCTCGAGCCCAATGTTATTTAAATTTAATTCTTGCTGAGCTGCTTCAGATCGAACTCGACCAGACAAGACTAAAAACCGGACCGTGACCTAATAAAAAGGGTTAATCAAACTTTTGCCCCATACATAATTAATTATAACTTTCGATCGAATCAGGACCAAAACCTATTTAATCATAGCCTTAGCTTGATTACAACTCCATCAGGTTACTAAACCGGGTCAACACAATCTCCTCCTTAGATGTTTTCATGAAAGATTACAACCAGGAGAGAGACAAGTTCAAAGTCTGTTTTGAGAAAAGAATTATTTACCTCTTACCATATTTTAAATTTATTTCAATGTTTATTCAATTTTATGGTAAAGTATGTATTTATTAGTTTAAGAACATTGAAAAGTGCTATGAAAAGATAACTAAATTATAAATTATTCAGCACTTATCAGCAAGCCTAGAAGCATGCTGGTGGCTCTTCAAATTTCAAAATTTCCATAGCTGGAAACACCTTCCAGAAATGGAATTGCTATTCTCGATTCGTAGTTCAACGGACGGTCGCCCCTCCAACGGACGATCTTAGGCAGTTTCCAAAATCGCGCCATTGAAATAGGTGCGGCGTGATATGTGTGCGAAACATCTGCGCCTAATTCTTGGAGCATGCAGAGGTCTGGAAATCACAACCAACCCAGATGCCCAAATTTCTAGGTGACAGGTACTCGCCTTCACCTTCATATTCCATCCTCCGGAGGACCTTGCAGATAAATGCTCTGGTCTCCTAACAAACCATCACACTGTCACCAACTAAGCATCTCCACTTTTCCCTTAGTATTGTCCTGACTTAGGCATCAGAGATCCCTCGCCAGATACACTCTAGCAAGAGGATTTCTTTATTTTTATTGTTTTAAGTCGAAGTGTGATCGCAGACCCCATACGTAACTATATATTCCAAACTGTGGCTTCGTACGATCCAAGCAACTCACCGCCGATCCCTCCAGCATCTCCCCTTTCTGGCGCCTGGGTCAACACGGTCCTCAGCGGCAACATATTGTCACTAGAGGAAAGGTCTTTGATCCTATTACTGGAGGTCTCTTCTTCAAAAAATGAATAGCTTGTCGCTATAAAGTCTTGAAGGGCACAGCCAGCATATTCTAAAGCTCAACCAAATATACCAGAGGAGTCCAATGGCTCTTTGCAGAGCCCGCGGAAAGCACCACCCCCACTTGAACCACAGAAAGCACCAACGATAACTCCTGAGCAGTTCTAACTACTCATGTAGCAGGTTCAAGCATTGATTGCTGCAATCCAAAACCTGCAGCAATCAATCATTGATCAGCAATAAGAGGCTCGCAAGTTAAGCTATTATGAAATTCTAGTGCAGCCGAGCCATCACTCCTCTCCTCAAAGTTGGGGCCGGGCTCTATAGAGTTAGCACGCCTATCCTCGAAGTCTCAGCAAGGCCCCGTGTAGCCACCATTCCCGGCCTTGGAGTCTTGTGCAGGATACTCGACGCTGATCTTCTGATTCCTCCTCTTCGGAGGAGTCAATGTCTAGTCACTCTTCTCATCATCGATTTGAGAGATCCTCGAAGGAAGGCAAACCTCGATTGCAAGATCAAGGAGATGGACTAACCGCCGACCTAGATGTCCTCAAACATGGCAGGTCGGACGAGCTATCCAACGTCTTGATCCACGAGCCTTCATAGCTAGGTAGCTCCCGAGGAGATTACTGCAATATGGCCCAAGCACTGGCCCCCATGTCGAAGGTTTGGGAACCTAACTGACCTCCTCAATCGGGATGGCCCAAGCGGAGCACTAGCCCCCACGCTGAAGGCTTGGTGACCAAACTGACCTCCTCAGGTCAAGACGGTCCAAGTAGAGCACTAGTGCCCGCGCTAAAGGCTTGGCGACCTAACCAATGTCCTCAAGTCGAGATGGCCCAAGCGGAGCTACTGGCCCCCACATCGAAGGCTTAGCGACCTAACCATCAAACTCAAGTCGACATGGCCCAACTAGAGCTACAAGCTCTCGAGCCCAAAACTTGGTAAGCTAACCGACCTGAGTAGGGGTTCTAACCCTTGCATCAAAGACTTGGTGAGCTAATTCCTCTCTAGGTCAGGACAAACCGAGTGGAGGTTCTAGCCCTTTTGCCAAAGACTTGGCAAGCTAACCGACCCCTATAAGTGAAGACGGCCGAAGTGTAGGTTCTAGCCCTTAAAGTAAATTGATGAGTCGATGGTAGTTTCAAGAAGTCTCAAAGTAAATTGACAATAAAAGCTTTAATAGTAATAAATTCAAAAAAAATTAAGAGAAATCGAAGACAATTTAAAAATAAAGGTAAAAAGTCCGTTTCTCAAAAGATTCAACCTCATCAGCCAAAGAAATATTGTTTAATCTATGGAAATCCAATCCATTTGAAAACAAATTGTCCTTAGAACCAAATAAAAATGGACGAGAAAAGGACAAACTAACAGATAGAAGAGAATTTGATTGTGTTATCACTAAATGTCTCTTTGTTAATCAAGATATCAAAAATTGATGGATTTATTCGGTGGCAAACCACCACATTCCTTACTCTAAAGTTCTCTTCAAAAATTTTAAGAAATGTGGAGTAGATGAAAAGAATATCTACATGGAAAATATCACCTATTTAAGTATTTTAGGTACGAGATCCTATAGGTTGAATGTTGGGCAAGTTGATTTTATGTTTTATGTTTTTATTTTTTGATACACCAACGACCCACACTAAACGAGCGCGAGTGCACTTAAAAAAAATCCAAAAAAAGAAGTTGACGAAGAGGGGGAGGACCAGACTCAAGGATCTCCCATAGGAACTCTCCCGAGTGGTGCATAGCATAGGAAGAAGCTAAGTCGGCAACACTATTCACTTTTTGAAAGACATGAGTGACCCGAAAAGTGTGAAGCCCCCCCTCCAAAAGCCTACAGATGTTCTAAAGCAGCGGGTGCTGATCATCACTATTGTGCTGGCCCTGAATCCAGTCGATCACCGTGGTTGAGTCACCTTTAGGACAGATACTATCCGCATCCAGCACACGCCTCATATGGGTGATGCCTTTCCATGCAGCTCTCAGCTTTGTTCTGGTAACAGACTCGTCGAAGGTGTGCCGACCTCTGACTACAACGAACCTAGAGTCGTGGTCCCTAATCACAAAGCCTAGTCCTTCTCTGCCTCCATCCTGTAACACACTACCATCAAAATTTACCTTAAGGAAGCCGGGAGGTGGGGGATTCCAAAAGACAAGAATCGTCATGGCCACTATGCAAGCTAAATGGGAGCCCCAAATATTCCTAGCCAACCTAGGTGAGACCGTAGCAATGGTATTGGATACCTTAGCAGTGTGAAGTAATGCTCTGTCCACCATAGTCCTCAGATTCACCCTTCTATCCTCGAAGATCCAAGCATTTTGTTCCAGCTAAATGTGATAAGCCACATAGGCATATCTGATGCCCCACTCCACAATACTGGCCCTCCACAGCGACTGCTTCAGCAAACAAAGTAAGTCCTCAATCACTGCTATGACCTGCATTGAAACCATAGTGCACTCCTAGATTTGCACTGCATGTGGGCATCGAAGGAGAACATGACTGATGGACGACTCCACATCAAGAAACCCCTCTCAAGCAAATATGACACACACAACCCTCCTCACCAATACACCCCTAGTTGGCAAGCAACCTCATACCACCTTTCAAAATCAACAAGTTGACATGGGGGTGGATGCGCATCTTCCAGATCCATCTCTCATCCATCTGACGAGTCGTAACCCCTCTGACTAGAACCAATAGGTCTGGAGCATCTACCTTCGATCTTCCTATCGCTTTCTATACCCTCCTATTTATGGCCTTTCCTGTGGGTATTGGTAGTGCCAAAATCCTCTCAGCCAACTACTCTCCGAAAGCCTGCCGAATACGAGACTCGTTCCACCTTCTCTCCCTAGGGACAAACAAGTGGCAAACTCTGTACCCCTCCAAACACCCCGAGTCGAACATGGTAGGCCACCAACTAAGTGGCTGCTCGGACAACTACCTATCGTCCAGCACATCAATAACCCCCCTATCCCAATTGCCCATATGATCGAGGGGAGCACGGACAGGGCACATGCGCATATCTCTCTTCAAATGAAAGGGCTTCGGCGTCCACTGCAGAATCCAACCTACTTGCTGGGTCTCCATACTTGGCCCTCATCACTGTGCACCAGAGGCCTTAAGGATCCAGGAGATACCTGACGGCATGCCTAGTCGCCAGAATCTTATGCCTCTCTGTCAAGGAGTGGACACCCAGCCCCCTATTACTAGTCGGCTGATAGATAACATCCCATGCCAATAGGTGGATGTTGCATCTACCTTTCCGTCTGCCCCAGATAAAGCACCTGAACATCTGCTCTAGAATCCTCAGTGATGTCAGCGACAGAATGGTGTTGGACATCAAGTACATCGGGATTGAACTAAAAATAGACCCAACAAGAATCACACTCCCATCATAGAAAAAGCACTCGCCTGCCACCTCTCCAACTTGTGCCTGATGTCCTGCTCGATAGTCATGCACTCACCTCTGCAAAGGCGACGCCGCATAATGGGAACCCCTAGATAACTCATGGTGCTCCCTTGCTCGCCAATTCCTAGGATCCCCATGATAGAGGTCTTCAGCCTTGACTTGATCCTCAGACTGAAGCAAATAGCAGACTTAGATAGGTTCACCTTCTGCCTAGATGCCTAGCAATAGTCCTCTAGATCCTTCAAATTTTCCAAGCTGATTGTCTCGTTGCTCGGGCTAGGAGCAACCAATCATTGAGAGATATAGAGAGGGACCTCCCCTAGTCTATAGGCCTCCATAGCCTGGATCTCAGAAGCATGCCAAAGTGGTCTAGATAGTGCATCCATACAAAGGATGAAGAGAAGAGGCGAGAACAGACAACCTTGTCGCAAGACAACAGAGGACTCAAAGAACTACGTGGGCGTGTCATTCACTAAAATGGCGAAGGAGGGGTTCCTGATACACCCCATGATCCACCTAATCTAGATATGATGAAATGCAAAGCTCTCCAAGGAGTGGGTTAGGAAGCTCCAGCTCATTCTGTCATAAGTTCTCTCCATATCGAACTTGATACCAGTTAGACTCCTCTGACCCAAAGATCTCTAGAGGTCAGACACAAACACATGGGCTATAAGCACATTGTCAATGATGTTGCGTTCCCCAATGAAGGCCCCATGCTCAGCGCTATTGAGCCTAGGCAAGATACCACTCATCCTCTCACGAGGATCTTCATAATGACTTTATACAGAGTGGTACACAAGCTGATCGGGCAATAATGACTCAACTCTGTGGAGTCTCGCCTCTTCCGAATGAGAGTGATGAAAGTCTGCTTCTAGTCTTGAGGGACCTTCATAGAGCTGAAGGACTACCATGTTGCCCAGAGGTGCAGCCCAAGAGGGGGGGTGAATTGGGTATTTTAAATAAATAAATGTGAACAGAGTATGAGTTATTGTTATCTTTCAATAACTTGCAGATTTTGCAGCGAAAATAAAATTGCACCAATGAAGCAGTGAATAAGATGAGGAAAGCAATCAGAAATATGCAGTGGAGGAAGAGAGAAAACCACAAACGCAAACACCAAGTTTTATAGTGGTTCGGTGCACTCCCAGCACCTACGTCCACTACTCAAGCCTAGCTTGAGATTTCACTATAACCCAGCAGATTACAGCCTGATTGTTTTTCGGGCTCACAATCAAAAACCCAGTCGGTTTTCTCAGGCAACTAACCAAAAACTTTTTGTTTTCCGAGATCACAAACAATCCAGTTGGTTTTCAGATAAACCAATCAAAAACTTTATACCGTTTGTTTTTCCAGGCTCACAAACAACCCAGTTGGTTTTCAAACAAACCAACCAAAAACTATCTCCCTTGCTGAATACTTCCGATTCAGCAACTTCCAATCAAGGCTTGAAAGAGGCTTTACAAGTTTCAAATGAATGAAACTATTACAGCAACAGTTAATCCAACTAAATGAATGCTGTAACCAGAGAACTTAAAGCTTCAGATATAAAAAATGAAACAATAAAAACGAAGGCTGAAGCTGATGAAGAGGTTGGCTGTGGAAGGATGTTCCAATGCTCGAACAGCTGCTCTTCTCGATGCAGTGAGAAGCTTCGACTGATTTTCTCACGGAAGAAGGTTTTAGATGAAATACCGGTGAGGATGATGAACTGTTAAGCTTTTTCTTCTCTTTTTCTCAGTGGAACCCTTTTTATTTTCAATAGAATCTTTTCCTTTTTTTTTGTTTTCCTTCTGAGGTTCCCTCGTATTTATAGACAAATTCTTCGGCGGAATTTGAATTTCTTTCTTTCCGTTCTAATGAGAATTTTTTTCTGTTACAGAAGAAGACAAAAGTTGTTGCAAGCTTTCCGTTGTGGTCCCAGCAGTATAGGGGTCGACTCATGTTTATTCTGGATCAGCACTTCAAAATGTTGAGAAGGCTCTTGCTGTGTCATCTTCAAAGGGTCGACTCTTTAACCTTAAGGGTCGGCTCATTTTCTTCAGAAGTTGCCTCTTTAAACACAAGGGTCGACTCTTTAACCTTAAGTGTCGGCTCATTTTTTTCAGGAGTCGCTTCTTTAAACACAAGGGTCGACTCATTGTCCTTAGGAGTCGCCTCTTTAAATACAAGGATCGACTCATACTATAATTTTCTGGCTGACACTGAGACTAAACTGGGGTCGACTCTTCAAACGCAAGGGTCGACTCTTCAATTTCGGGGATCGACTCATTTTGAACAAGGGTCGACTCTTCAAACTTTGTCTAAGACAGTAAAAGCTTTCTGTTTACTTTGAACTACATAAGGGTTGACTCATGTTTTGCAGGGGTCAACTTATTGATTGTGCTTCTTTAATAAAACATACCAGAATCAACTTAAACTTATCCTTTTTGCTTAGAGGTTGACTCAAGTTTTTCAAATAGAAAACTTTAGACTTCATCTCTGATCTCCATAGATTAGATTAAGATCATTTTTCTTTTAGAACATATCCAATGAAGTGTTTGCGAAGAACTTATGATTTTGCAGTGCTTCATTTCTTCTGATTTTTCTTAACTTATAAAACTTCATAATTAGGCTAATATCATTAGTATACAACATTATCTCAAGTGTTTTGTAATCATTAAAATTCATCCTTTAGGGTTGACAATCTCCTCCTTTTTGATGATGACAAAACCATTGAGTTAAAAAGAATTTTGCAATAAGTTTTACAGCAATTATCAGAATTTTGTAATGAAGTTCAGAGCAAGTATGACATTCAGAGATATATGCATAATTTCAACAAATTAAGGAGAAAAATCCCTCCTATCAATTACAAATATTTGAATTATGCAGAGTTCTTGTTTTTCATCTTTTCTTAAGTTTTTTTTGATAGTGCAGTATCATAGTATACCATCATAATTTAAATCTTCCCTGATAAGAGCACAAAAGTGCAATCATCATACCATCTTAATTAGTATTATAGCTAATCATTAATAATAAAATTAACTAATTAACGTTGTATTTATGTTTGAATGCAAGTAATCCAAGAAACCCAAATAACATTGGGTTTGAGCCCAATGCCCGGCAGCCCGAGCTTAAGTCAAGCTAGCATCTTCACGTGATGGAGCTCATCCCGCAATGCAGCCAGCTTTCCAGAATCATCTTCCATCCACGCGCTCGTTCCATGCATGTGGCTTCCAGATGCAACATCCTAAGCCGTCCGTGAGGAGTTTTCCCGACACAACAGATCTCTTCATCCCGTCTCAACCTAACTGTGATTCCAACCCATTCCAAGCTTCAAGCGATGAAGGTCCCAACCGAAGCCAAGTCCTAGCCAGCCGGCAACTTTCCATCCGTGCGTTCCGCATCAACGTCACCTGTGTGCCAGCCCAGCTGCAAGGCATCTCCAAATCCTCCGCAATCATCGGGCTTCCCAGCTGCCGTTCCGAGCAATTCAAGCATCCCAGCCCCTCAACCGCACCGCGTCTAGCTCCTTCCACGCATGGCACCAGCCAGCATGGCCACTCGTCCCAGCTTCATCCCGTGCGAAAGAAGGGGAGAAGAAAGGATTCATCCCATCCGCATGCACCTTCCAGATCAGCCTCGCAACTCCATGATCCCTTGCTCCCATTTCTTTCGCCCGTGATGCGGACGCTAATCCAAATATTCTAGCGTTTCAGCCTCTCCCGTTGTCCATGATGCGTCCGAATCCACCTCCCGGAATCCAAGCTTCCCGTGATGCAAGCCGTGATCCAGTCGTCCGCAGTGATCTTCCATTCCGCATCCCGGATAACCCCCCTTCTCCGTGATCCCAGCATGGCCCGAAGAAGGAAGTCCATGTCCCCCTCCGCGATCCACCCAGTCGATCCCTGCATCCGCGCCGGATCTTCAACCATGATCAGCTCCCAGCGATCACGTATCCTCTCCACGTGCTTGCTGATGGGATCTATATAAGAGAGGAGGAGAACGAGAGGAGGGTGTTCGGTTGGGGGTTGGGGCCAAGAAACAGGGGAGGTGGTCAGCTGGTTCAAGAGGGAAGAGAGGAGAGCTCGGTTTGGGAGAGAAGAAAGCTCTGTTTCAAAAGAAAAACAGAGGAGAAGCTCTATTTTTCGAGAAGAAGAAATAAAATTATATATTTTATTCTCTCTTTTAGTGCTCCACCGAGAAGGATTACTTGTTCCTTGTTTTTATATTTTTTTTTTCTTTCTTACTTTTGTAAGCACTTGTCCTTTTATGCAATCCATAAATTTATTTTATGCAATCTATGTTCTAAGTTTCGGTTTAACTCTTGCAATTTATTTTATGTTAACTGAAAATCTTTATTTTTAAGATAATACTGAAAATATTTTTTTCTCCTTGCTGTTTGATCGCTACTCTGCATTAGATTTCAATTACAATGTTTTTCTTCTTTCCTTTGTTTATTTTCAAATAAAAAACATTCTCTGGTAGACTAGAGAATCATTCAACATCCCCGACGTAATGTTTTTCTTTTATTATTCAAAAATTGATTTTGAATCCGAGCGAACATTTTGATTTTTATGCAACTCCAACCGCCTCCCTGTGGATCGACCTCTTACGACCACTATTCTTCGAGTAGAAAAGGTAAGAGTAAAATTAAATTAAACTTTGTTTGTCGGTTCTAACAACGATCTGTTTAGCGTATTTTTAGGTAAACAGGAATTGGACAACATCCCCCTATATATTATCTTTAATATAGAGATTGGTATTTTGAATTCTTTTCACATTTCTTATTTTTTATTTCTCAGATTAGAATTCTTTTCATATTTCTCCCCCTTTTTGTCGTCAACAAAAGGAAGGAAACTCAAAATAATTTCTGATACCAACATTAAGGATTAATTAAAGGTTTTGATATATATCAGATGCAATATGTATCAGAGCAGCATGCAAACGAATAAAGACATATATTCCAAGAAAGGTAAGCATTCATTGCATTTGGTAAACGAAGTACACTTGATAAATCAAAAGGATTACAAGTTATGTTTTGAAAACATAGGTTTTAGTCTAAGCTCAGGTTAGGTTTAATCTAAGTTCAGTCTAGGTTCAAGGTTTTGAAGATGAAGGTCCAGACTGATCTTCCTTTGGCTCTTCTATCAGCTTGTTAATCTTGTTGTTTAGTGCAGAGATAGAGCTAGTAAGCTGAGTGTGTTCTTCCTTTAGTTCTTGTATAGAGTCTTGAACAGAATTTCTTTGAGTCCTTAGTTGCTCATCAATTGCAGCAATTCTTCTTTGCTGATTAGCTGCAAGTTGCCTTAAACCTTGCAATTCAACTTTTACTTCTTGGGTCATGTTAGTGAGATGTTGGACTTTGCTAAAACAGACTACAGAATTAAACAGTGCTGTTATAATGTTATCTCTAATAGACTTTAACTGCCACTTCTCAAGTCTGAGTGGAGGATCTGATGGCCTTTGTATTGGAGGAGGTTGACTGACTGGAGACTCTTTTGGAGGTGCTTGTGTAGGGATTCTTTTGCCTTTGAGTGGTGTAGGAGTATCTTGACCACTTTCATCTTGGATTCCTTTCCCTTTATGAGTCCATTTGCCCTTAGTTTTGACAAATTCCATTCTTTTCAGTGATTTGTCATTGTACGCATCTAAGTACAGTAATTCCTTCTTGGTCTCTCCTTCTAAATTCAGATTGAAGTAACTGAAGACTTAAGTTAAGACCATACCATAAGGAAGTGAAGCTCCTTTTTTCTGTCCTTGAGCTTCCATATATCTGATCATTAAGCAGGGTAGGTTCAGTGGGAGTCCTTGTATAATATGATGCATTACTAGTATATCCCTTTCTGAAACATGATCAAATTTTTCTGTCTTCGGGAAGAACATTTTGTTGATCATGTGATGCAGCAATTGCATCTCAGCATTCAATTGATTAGCACTGATTTCAGTCCAATCTTCTGTGATTTTCCTATTGAGAATGGTAGTAATCCCTTCGTTCCTATTCTCTAAGTGATCTCCATTTTCTCCATCATTTGGAATCCGAAGAGCATATCTTAAAATTTCTTCTATAATCAAGATAGAGATGTCTTTTACCTTGGACGAGATATATCCTTGTCCAAATCTTGCATTGTTGTAAAATTCTCGTACCAGGTCTGGGTAGGTTGGTACATTCGGTGAGCATAGATATTCCCAACCCATCTCCTTTAGATTCTGCCCTAAGGGAAAGTTTTCCTTTTATAGAAATTTAAAATCCACTCTTCTTCCGGTAGAGACATTCCTTATGGAGAGAGGACCTTGCTTTGAAACTGAGGACGGAGAAGACAGAGGGGTCGTAACGGGTTGAGGTGGCAGTGTTTGTTCCCTTTGTGGATTCATTTCCTTCTCTGCCCTAGCCTTTGTTCTCCTCTCTGTGTGTGGAGTGATATTCTTCCTCTTGGTCCGGATGTTACTAGCCTTTATTCTCACCATTGGAAGATCAATCACAACCTCGGAAAGGTTTTCTAGGATTTTGGAGGTTTTTGTTTGAAGGAGAGTTTGAAGACAGAAAAACGCTCTAAGAGGTATGAAACATTTTAGGTTCAATGTTTCAGAGAGAGAGAGAGAAAGCTTTTTAGAATCTGTTTCGAATAGTTTCCACTTTAGTCGACTCATTCAACTAATGAGTTGTCTCCTATAGATTAGGAGTCGACTCTTTTAACTTAAGAGTCGTCTCTTGTAAGTTAGGGGTCGACTCTTTAAACTTAAGAGTCGTCCCTTACTACATGAGTCGACTCCTCATTCACATGAGTCGAATCCTCAGACAGTTCAAGAGACGAAAATTTTTTAAATATGATTTGAAAATCAATGGTAAACCATATAACAAATCAACTAAAATTCAACCAATAATAGTCAATCAAAATATGCAATTTATCATTCATAATCAGTCATCAAAAAGGATCACAAGTGCATAATTCACCTCTAAATTTACAAAAGATTTCTTCATTAAGAGGTTTACTGAAAATATCTGCAATTTGTTTATCAGTATTTATAAATTCTATTTTTATATCCCCATTTTGAGCATGATCTCTTATGAAATGATGTCTGATTTTTATATGTTTAGATCTTGAGTGTTGTAAGGGATTTTTAGTCAGATTTATGGTACTAGTGTTGTCACACCTTATAGGAATTTTATTTTGTTTTATGCCATAGTCCTCAAGTTGTTGCTTAATCCATAGGATTTAGGCACAGCAACTTCCTGCAGCAATATATTCAACCTCAGCTGTAGATAGTGCTACGGAATTTTGTTTCTTGCTAAACCAAGAGATTAAGTTTGTTCCAAGAAATTGACAAGTTCCACTTGTACTTTTTCTGTCTAATCTGCAACCAGCAAAATCAGCATCTGAATATCCAATTAAGTCAATTGTAGATGTCTTAGAATACCATAAACCTAAGTGTTGTGTTTCTTTTAAGTATCTCAATATCTTTTTAACAGCAATTAAGTGTGATTCTTTAGGATTTACTTTATAACTTGCACACATACAAACACTATACATTATATCAGGTCTACTTGCTATAAGATAAAGTAAAGATCCAATCATTCCTTTATACAGCTTTGAATCAAAAGATTTACCATGCTCATCTTTTTCTAATTTATAAGAGAGACTCATAGGAGTACCTATTGATTTTGAATCTTCCATACCAAACTTCTTTAAGATTTTCTTTGTATATTTGCTTTGGCAGATGAAGATTTCATCTCTTGTTTGCTTGATTTGGAGTCCAAAGAAGAAGTTGAGTTCACCCATCAAACTCATCTCGAGCTCACTTTGCATGAGCTTTGCAAATTCTTCACATAAACTTTCATTAGTAGCACCAAATATAATATCATCAATATATATTTGAACAATCAGAATATCAGCATTTTTCTTTTTAATAAACAGAGTTTTATCAACATTTTCTCTTGAAAAATTACTCTTTATTAAAAATTTGCTTAATCTATCATACCAAGCTCTAGGAGCTTGCTTCAATCCATAAAGTGCTTTGTTCAATTTAAAAACATGATCTGAAAGTTTATGATTTTCAAATCCAGGTGGTTTTCTACATAAACTTCTTCAGTTATAAAATCATTTAGAAATGCACTTTTGACATTCATCTGAAATAATTTAAAATTTATGAAGCATGCAAATGCAAGTAATAGCCTAATAGCTTTAAGTCTAGCTACAGATGCAAAAGTTTCATCAAAATCAATTCCTTCTTCTTGATTATATCCTTTTGCAACTAATCTAACCTTATTTCTAATTACAATTGCATCTTCATTTAATTTATTTCTAAAAACCCATTTTGTTCCAATTATAGAAATATTTTCAGGCCTTCTAACCAAATTCCAAACATTGTTTCTTTCAAATTGATTTAGTTCTTCTTGTATTGTCATTAACCAATTGTTATCTTTTTCAGCTTCTTCAAAAGATATTGGTTCTATTTGAGAAACAAATGCAAGATGATTACAAATATCTCTAATAGAGGATCTAGTCCTAATGCCTTGTGAAGGATCACCAATTATTAAGTCTCTAGTGTTGCCCAAGGTGACATTCCAAGAGGGGGTTGAATTGGATTTTCTAAAAAATCATGTTCCCTAATTTACTTTGAATTGAATGCAGCGGAATGATAAGATGTTATTTACTTTAGCTCTAGGAAATTACAAGTAAAGCAGTAGAAAATTAAGCTAGAGCAATTATAATCTATGTGAATGGTAAGAATGGAGTGGAATCTAAGCAAGTTCTAAACAATCACTTATAAATCAATAGGAAACAAAGCTGGAGATATTACACAATCAAGTATGAATGTAAGGCATGAAACACAAGAGATAAGGCATCACAAACACCAAGATGTATAGTGGTTCGGTGCACCCCAGCACCTACATCCACTCCCCAAGATCTTTTGGGAATTTTACTATAATCCCTCAGATTACAGCCGGTTGTTTTACAAGCTCACAACCTAACTTGTTGTTTTCACGAGATCACAACGAACTCGATCGGTTTTCACAGGCTCACCGACTAGAACCATCCGATTATTTTCGGATTCACAATCAAACCCAGTTGGTTTTTTCCGGTTCACCAACCACAACCTTACACCGTTGGTTTTTTCTTTGGCTCACCAACAAACCTTAACCCCTTGATTCAATCCCTTGATTGAATCAAGTTACAAGATATTAGAACAAGAGTTTAAAGCAAATACAAGCTTCTTAAACAAGCAGATATAGCAAATATAAACAAGTAGAGTAAAGAGAAGAAGCCCTCAAACAAATTTTGTAGATAAAGGAACTTGGCTTCTTATTTACTTGACCCTCTTCTGATTTCGCACGAGATAGAGGATCACTGAGGCAGCACACAGTTGGAGAGGAAGCTTTGGAATTCACTCGGATGCACTTCTTCTCTCTCTTTTGCTTTGAATGGCCCTTTTGTGCTTTTGGGAGGTTTTTCTTGAAATCTCTTTGAAATATTTTTCCTATGTGTTATCTCCCACTTCCTTATCTTTTCCCCTAGCTCTCCCCTTGATTTTATAGCTTTGGATGGCGTGGGAACAATGATCTAGCCGTTAGAGACAAAAATAGAGCCGTTGGAGTTGAGAAAAAACTAGTCATTATGCCTCCCAGCGTGCTCGAGTCGACTCGGCTGAAGTAGGAGTCGACTCGGCTGAAGTAGGAGTCGACTCGTGAATAAGAGTCTGCCGGCACTGTAGCTGGGAGTCAATTCGAGCACTGTAGCACTGAAGTAGGAGTCGACTCGAGCACTGTAGCGCTGAAAATTAACTCTCTGTCTTTTTGTCTATTCTCAGTCGAAGTCGACTCGCAGAGTCCCGAAGTCGACTCAAGCACTATTCCTGAAACTCCAGAGTGCCAGAGTCGACTCTGAACTTTCAGGAGTCGACTCGAGGACAGTTCTTTTGAGTTTTTCTTTAGAATTGTCCCTCCAACTTGAATCCTTTGAACTTGAACTTTGGGCCAATGAAGTGTAACTTTCTTCCAACTTTTCTTGAGAGCTTTTGAGACCTTCTTGTATTTTTCCAACTTGCTATGTTCCTTACAAAACAAATTATCTTTCTTCTTGCAACACAAACATTGGTAATTATACTTCAAGGTTTTGTGATCATCAAAATCAATCTTTGGGTCATCAATCTCTCCCTTTTTGATGATGACAAAACTTGGAGTATGTGCAATATAAAATATATTATGTTCTAGAACTAATGCATAGCTAAGTTGCATGAAGTAGAAAACATATATATTTAAAATATACTTCATGATAATGCTTTAGATTTAATCAACTTAACATAATCAACACATAAAGCATTATGAGCATATACTCAAATATTTCTCCTCCTTTTTGACAACATCAAAAAGGTTGCAAGATAATGAACCATTAAGCACAAAGATAATGATACTCAAATATTTCTTTTCCTTATTGTACTCTGGTTTTCAGTTAATGCATGTCAAATTATTGCAAGAATATGAATCATATAACTCAAGTCAATAATGTCAGAATAAGATTAATTAGCATAGATCAGAGCCAATTAAGATAATTTCAGAGCAAATTATAATGAGAGCACATCAAATGTGATTCCAAAGATAGTTTTCAAATAAAGTGTAGGTGGAACCTTTTTCAAGTTAATTTAAGGAGTATCAAGATTGATATTCAAAGAAGGCACGAATGAAATTCTAACCCCCCCCCCTTTTTTTGAAAGATCTTTAATAACAATTATGAAAGCTTGTTCATTTAAGATCTTTTGCCCGATATATTAAATATATAGCAATATGAGAGCAATTTAATCAATTTTTAGAGTATAATATTAAAGCTTATATACTCGAAAAATATAACATCATGTTCGATCATTAATTCTTAATGACTTCAAAGTTCTTTTATGATATAAAAACATTGGGGCACAAAATACCGAAACATGAATTCATGCAATTTATGATATATCTTAGAGCATACATAAAATTCAAAGCTTTGAAAGTTCTTTTAGAGTTCTTTTAAAGATTTTTTTTTGTTTCTTTAAAAAGAAGCACATTTTGATATATATAAAAATGAATTGGCACAAAATTGAAGTTCTAAAGAGCAAGCCAATAAGAACTCATTAGTGAATTTCAAAATAGATTTTCTAATAAAGATAGATGGAATTCATATTCAAATAATTTTTAGAACAGTTGATTTGCCGATTAGGTGCATTTTAAAATCTATAGATCTATCATATGTAGCAGTTACTTTTAAATTTGTGTTCATAAGAGATACTCAAAAAAATTCAACACATTATTCTCTCCCTTTTTTATTAAACTAGAGGCTCTTAAGATCAACTGTTTGAATTGCAATTTGGTTCACGATTGATGCATAAGATATATTAACCAAATAGCAAGCCTCAAGGTGTATAACAGAGATTTTTAGATTTAAATTTCAGATATTTATAATACATATTGGAGAGTATTAGAATCACTTCTCATTTAGTATTCTTTCTTTCGTCTTTAGTTATGGATTTATCAATTAAGTTCCATATGATCTCTTCCTCTGAAATTTTCTTTCTTCCCTTAATTGATCATTCCATTTAAGAGTTTAGAATTTGAAGATAATTTTCAATAAAACATTCAAATTGTTAATCTAGAAAATATATTTTCTACAAATTTCAGCATATTTTCAACTTAACCCATTGAGAGCATATTTGCAAGTATCAAATCATATTCATTTGAAATAATAAATGCTCTATAGAATTAAACTCAAAATATAGGCTATATATAATTAAGACAAGTAATGGCAACACAAAGAGGTTCATCAAAATGAATTCATAAAATATTCAAGGTATGCATCATATGATGGTGGCTTTTGAATAAGATGCAAAATCTAGAGAGATTGATATGTCTGAAGCTCCCCCTCAAAAGATGCATTCTTCTTTAATCATTCTTTTCTTTTTGTTGAATTTCAGATTTTAATGATAAGCGTGAATAGAACTGAAATTCTATGATATCAAGAATGTAAAGTGATCTAGAGTTTTTCAAAATTTATACCAATCACTCTTTTCATCTTTCAAGAACAAGTTATGCTTCCTCTTAATCTTTGAAAAAATGTACTGAAATATTAATCAGAAAATAATTTATTTAAAGCTCAATTTCTTTCAAAAGCAATTACATTTTCTTTCTTTTAAGAGTCATTTGAGTGAGCTGAAATATTTTTAGCTTTAAGATTATTCACTCTTTTAAAAATAGTTTTTTTTTTTTAGTGATGGAAGCAACAATCATGCAGAAAAGGATATAAAAGATCATTCAAGTGAATGTTTATAGAATTTAGTTTCTTACTCATAGATTCACAGCAATGCATACATGAAATACAATGAATCTTTTTAATATCAAAATTAAGTTATATATTTAGATACATTTGTTTGCAATCAAGATCATTGAAAAATACATCATTTAAACTAATTTTAGTACACTTTAAAGATAAGAAATGATATGTTTCGGATGCGTATCGGAGCAATCAACCAAAGCATCAAAATTAATTCTGTTTTTCTTAAGTTAAGATTTTTATTTAGGAACCAACATTCTCCTGAATGTTGCGATCATTGAAGCATATAACTAAGGTTACAAAGATGTAACGATATAAGCATTTTTAAATTAAGTTTAAGCTTTTATACAAAATCGAATTCTGAATTTCATAAAAATTTTCAAGGAGGCTTTCAAAGTTATAATTTGAGATATGTATCTTCCACATTGTAGCTCATCTTAAATCATTACGATTGAAAAACATATATTTCAAACATATTAGAGCATATTCAAAATCTTTGTATTTATTGTTGACATTTGGTCCGAATCTTAATTCTTTGACTTGCTTATCGAGTTCTTCTGCATCATCATCGAGATCTACATTCTTCCTTGAAGAAGGGTCATTAGATTCATCAAAGATAATATGTATTGACTCTTCTACGACTAGAGTTCTCTTATTAAATATTCTAAATGCTTTGCTTGATGAAGAATATCCAAGAAAAATAGCTTCATCTAATTTTGAATCAAATTTTTTCAAGTTGTCATTACCATTATTTAGAACAAAATAGATGCAACCAAAAACATGAAAGTATGAGTGATTTGGTTTCTTTTTTTTCAAAAGTTCATAAAAAGTTTTCTTTAAAATTGACCTAATAGTAACTCTATTAAGAACATGACAAGCTGTATTTATGGCTTCAGCTCAAAAATACTTAGGTAAGTCACTTTCACATAACATTGTCCTAGCCATTTCAATAAGAGTTCTATTCTTTCTCTCTACAACACCATTTTGTTGTGGTGTTCTTGGTGCAGAAAAGTTATGATCAATACCATTTTCAGTGCAGAAATTTTCAAAGTCATGATTTTCAAATTCAGTTCCATGATCACTTCTAATCTTGATAGTTTTCAATCCATATTCATTTGAAATCTTTTTATACAGTTTAGTGAAAGTTAAAAATGCTTCACTTTTGTGTGCCAAGAATAAAATCCATGTATACCTAGAAAAATCATCCACAATAAAAAAGCTATAAAGTTTTCCACCTAGACTTGCAGTTCTAGTTGGTCCAAATAAGTCCATATGCAGAAGCTTTAAGGGTCTATTTGTGGAGACAATATTTTTAGATTAGAAAGAAGTTCTGGTCTATTTTCCTAGTTGGCATGCAGAGCAGATTTTATCTTTTTCAAATGATAGTTTAGGCAAGCCGAAAACAAGTCCTTTTCGGATAGGTTTTGAAATTAAGTCCATGCTTGCATGAGCTAATTTTCGATGCCATAACTAGCTAGCTTCACTATTTTTGGTTTTCATAGCTACCAAACAGTCCATGTTTTTCATGAGTATTTGATCTAAGTCAACCAAATACACATTTCCATGTCTATATCCAGTAAATATTACACCACTGTTATTAGTACTTGAAACTAAGCACATAGATGATTCAAAAGTCACAATATATCCTTTATCACATAATTGACTAATGCTTAGCAAATTATGTTTTAATCCATCTACCAATGAAACATTTTCAATAAAAGTAGTTGGAGTAATCCGAATGTTACCAATACCAATGATTTTGCCTTTTCCATTATCACCAAAGGTAACCATTCCTCCATCTTTCTTTTTGAGGGACATGAATTGGGATTCATCCCCTGTCATGTGTATAGAGCACCCACTATCCAAATACCATTTTCTGTTTGATGCTTGGGATGCTAGACATGCTTGCAAAATGAGAATTTAATTCTTTATCTTTGGTACCCAAGCTTTCTTGGGTCCTTGAATGTTAGCAATGATGGTTCCCTTTGGAACTTATATTTTCTTAATTGAGACATTACTTACAAGTTTTTGGCTTTTAGGATTGCATACAGTGTATTCTTGTTTCAGTTTGTCTAACTTAATCAGTGCAGATTTTGGTTGAACATACGTTGGCTTCACAAATATGTTTTTCAGTGATTTCTGATTTCTCCAACGATTATATCCTAAACCAGCCTTATCATAAACAGCTTTCTGATTTTCTAGAATTAGATTTAATTTCTCAGAGCTTAGGATAAATTTATCTACTATAGGTTTCAATTTTCCAACTTCTTTAGCTAACTTCTGATTTTCTTCATGCAGTTCCTTCTTATTATCCAGAAGCAGAGCATTATCTTTTTCCAATGATTGGTTCTTAATCTTCAGCTCCTTATTCTTTAAACTAAGCTTTTTATATTCAATCATAAGCTTAGAAAAAGCATCTTGAAGTTCATCGAAACTGAAATCATATTCAGTATTTAAATATACCTCATTTTCGTGTGCCATTAGACAGATTTGCAGCTTCTTATTGCTGTTCTTCTTCTCCAAAGCTGAATTCATCACTGTCACTCCATGTAGCCATCATAGCTTTCTTCCTTAACCTTTTCATAGCCTTTTTTAATAGAGGACAGGCAGTTCTGAAGTGTTCAGGCTTTTTGCACTCATAACAAACATATTACTTCTTATTTTCTTTGCTTTGCTCCCTCTTGATTACAGGCCTTTTCTTGAAGTTTTCTCTATTTCTTCTGAAGAATTTTCTGAACCTTCTTTTAATCAGGGCCATTTCCTCACTGTTATCAGATTCAGAATCCTCACTCTCATCTTCATGTAGAGTGGATTTAAGAGCAATGGTTCTGCACTTCTTGGGTTCGTCCTCCTCAAGGTTCTGTTTCATTGAAAGCTCATGAGTCATTAAGGAACCCAGCAGTTCTTCCAGTAGAAGAGAGTTGAGATCTTTGGCTTCTTAAATGACAGTGACCTTTGCTTCCCATGCTCTAGGAAGAGACTTAAGAATTTTCCGAACAAGATTACTGTTAGAGTAAGATCTACCAAGGCTTTTCAAGCCGTTTATAATATCAGTGAATCTAGTAAACATTTCAGTTATAGATTCACTGTTTTCCATTCTAAATAATTCATACTTATAAACTAGCATACTGATTTTAGATTCTTTGACCTGCTTAGTACCTTCATGTGTAACTTCCAGCCTATCCCAGATTTCTTTAGCAATCATGCAAATAGATATACGATTAAACTCATTTGCATCTAAGGAATAGTAAAGAACATTCATGGCTTTTGCATTCAGCTAAGCCATTCCTTTATCATGGTCATCCCATTCAGTCTCAGGTTTGAATATGGTGATGCCATCTATAATCTTAGTTGGTGTGTGAGGTCCATTGATAATAACAGTCCATAAATCATAGTTAAGTGCTTGAATAAAAATACGCATACGAGCTTTCCAATAAGTAAAATTTGTGCCATTGAAAAGAGGTGGTCTGTTGGCAGATTCTCCTTCGGCAATAGAGGATCTCATAGTGGCTGCCATGACCTTTCACTCTTGATTGTTAGATCAAAAAGTTACTGTGAGTACCAGGCTCTGATACCACTTATTACCCAGAGGTGCAGCCCAAGAGGGGGGGTGAATTGGGTGTTTTAAAAAAATAAACGTGAACAGAGTATGAGTTATTGTTATCTTTCAATAACTTGCAGATTTTGCAGCGGAAATAAAATTGCACAAATGAAGTAGTGAATAAGATGAGGAAAGCAATCAGAAATATGCAGTGGAGGAAGAGAGAAAACCACAAACGCAAACACCAAGGTTTATAGTGGTTCGGTGCACTTCCAGCATCTACGTCCACTCCTCAAGCCTAGCTTGAGATTTCACTATAATCCAGCAGATTACAGCCTGATTGTTTTTCGAGCTCACAATCAAAAATTCAGTCAGTTTTCCCAGGCAACCAACCAAAAATCTTTTGTTTTTTGGGATCACAAACAACCTAGTTGGTTTTCAGATAAACCAACCAAAAACTTTACAACATTTGTTTTTCCTAGCTCATAAACAACCCAGTTGGTTTTCAGACAAACCAACCAAAAACTATCTCCCTTACTAAATACTCCTGATTCAGCAACTTCCAATCAAGGCTTGGAAGTGCCTTTACAAGTTTCAAATGAATGAAACTATTACAGCAATAGTTAATCCAACTAAATGAATGTTGTAACCAGAGAACTTAAAGCTTCAGAATATAAAAAATGAAACAATAAAAATAAAGGCTGAAGCTGATGAAGAGGTTGGCTGTGGAAGGATGTTCCAATGCTCGAACAGCTGCTCTTCTCGATGCAGTGAGAAGCTTCGACTGATTTCCTCATGAGAGAAGGTTTCAGATGAAATACCGGTGAGGATGATGAACTGTTAAACTTTTTCTTCTCTTTTTCTCAGTCAAAACCTTTTTGTTTTCAATAAAATCTTTTTCCTTTTTTTTTGTTTCCCTTCTGAGGTTTCCTCGTATTTATAGATAAATTCTTCGGCGGAATTTGAATTTCTTTCTTTCCGTTCTGATGAGAATCTTTTTCTATTACAGAAAAAGATAAAAGTTGTTGCAAGCTTCCCGTTGTGGTCCCAGCAGTACAGGGATTGACTCATGTAACTCAGGGGTCGACTCATATTTATTCTGGATCAGCACTTCAAGATGTTGAGAAGGCTCTTGCTATGTCATCTTCAAAGGGTCGACTCTTTAACCTTAAGGGTCGGCTCATTTTCTTCAGGAGTCACCTCTTTAAACACAAGGGTCGACTCATCGCCCTCAGGAGTTGCCTCTTTAAATACAAGGGTCGACTCATACTATAATTTTCTGGCTGATGCTGAGACTGAACTGGGGTCGACTCTTCAAATGCAAGGGTCGACTCTACAATTTCGAGGGTCGACTCATTTTGAACAAGGATCGACTCTTCAAATTTTGTCTCAAGCGGTAAAAGCTTTCTGTTTACTTTGAACTACACAAGGATCGACTCATGTTTTGCGGGGGTCGACTCATTGACTGTGCTTCTTGAATAAAATATACCAGAATCAACTTAAACTTATCCTTTTTGCTTAGGGGTTGACTCAAGTTTTTCAAACAGAAAACTTTAGACTTCATCTCTGATCTCCATGGATTAGATTAAGATCATTTTCCTTTTAGAACATATCCAATGAAGTGTTTGCGAAGAACTTATGATTTTGCAGTGCTTCATTTCTTCTGATTTTTCTTGACTTATAAAACTTCACAATTAAGCAATATCATTAGTACACAATATTATCTCAAGTATTTTGTAATCATCAAAATTCATCCTTTAGGATTGATATACCATATAGTTGCAGTCCCATCCTGTCTAATGATATGCCAATATCTTCTAAAGAAGACTGGAGAGAAACCATCTAGTCCTGGGGATTTGTCCTCGACCAAAGACTACAGATCCTCTTACGGCTAAAATTAGACTCACCAGCACTGCATTCTTCTCCTCCATGACTCTCATTGTCGGTGCTGGCTTGCTCGGTGGTATCCATCCATCGAACTAGTCGGTCCACTTGGATCTAAAGAACTACTCTAGAATCCTACTGATGGTATCAGAATCATCCGTCATCTGCCCGTTGCTCTCCTTGATACTACTAATTCTATTCCTTTGCCTCTGAATAACTGTTGATTGGTGGAAGAATCTGAAATTCCGATCTTCCTTCATGACTCATTGTATCCTCGACTTCTGTCACCACAGAATCTTTTGCTGTCCAAGAAGCAAGTGGTGCATGAACAGCTGCGCCCTAATCTTCCCCTAGTCATCCTCAATTGAGCCCCCCCTTTCTTTCCTAGACTGGAGATTTGCTATAGAAGCTTCTACCTCCTCCACCCTCCTAAATATATTTTTTACCTCTTTCTGGTTCTACCTGTGCAGCCGGCGTTTGGTCATTTCCAGCTTGTAGGTCACCCTGTATATTGCATACCCCCGCATTGACAACCGCCATGCCTCCCGCACAATATCCTATTATCGAGGGTAAGAGAGACAGATCTTCTAAAAATGAAACAGACTGCGATAAGGGATAAAGATCGAGGCACATACTAGAATAGGGTAGTGGTCCGATGCAATCTATGGAAGGTGGCTCACTCGGTAGTCCAGACAACTCTGGATCTATTCTATAGTGGAAAACACATGGTCTATCCTTTTCCATACTCTTGCTCGACCCAGCCTGCTGTTGCACCAAGTAAATCTTGGCCTGATGAACCCCAGGTCAACCAGCACATTAGCCATGATGAAGTCCTAAAACTCTCTGACTTCAAACTTGTTGATGAAAGCCTTACCCTCATGCTTCTCCTAAGGCCCATCAATACAATTGAAGTCTCTAGCAACTACCGTTGGGTGCCCCTGCTGAATCAGACTGGCTACCTCATCCCAGAGAATCCTCCTCTCCCTATAGTCAGTACTGGCATAAACTGCAAATAAGACCCAAGGAGGCTCACTGCCATATGATGCTACCGTAATGACTTGTTGGTTACACTCATGAAATATATCAAAATTGCAGCTCCCTAGTCTCCAAGCTGCAATGATTCTGCTCGACAACCCATGGGACTCCACTACATAGAATTCCTAGGATCTCGATAGGGACCTCCTCGCACATTGGAGGCTATTTTCGGACAACTAGATTTCAACGAGCACACATACCTCTAGATCATGCAGCTGCACAAGTTTGCGGAATGCCAGGCTGAAGGAAGGCTTTCCAGCTCTCTAGCAGTTCCATAGCAGGATTTTCATTCAGCATGTTGGAGGAAAGGGAACAGGCCCTCTCTCACTGAATCCTCGGCCCCTCCTTCTTCCTACCCCGGTCAATTGGCCCCAACAGAGCCTGCTTCAGCTGGAGCACCACCTAGCCATGCTCAGCCTGGGTTGGGCCCAACTCTTCCCGACAGGACACAGATGATACTACATTGCCCTCCTGATCCTCCTTCCCCTTGCCAGCATCCATTTTCTCCTCGAGACCGGACACCACCACCTCTTCATTCTCTGGGCCTGCATCTAACATCATCAGGCACTCAATGATAGCTTTGGAAATGCCGCCGGTTGGGGTTGGTCACCTACCCCCACCCACCATCGCATGGCCAGCCGTCTGGACCTAGGAGGATGGGCTATCGGTGACGCCAAGCTTGGTTGTGTCGTCTCCACCTACCTCGACCCTAAAGATCCAAGCTAGAGGGGGGCTCCTACTACGATTTCGGTCGCAGATGCTCCGGATGCTTGACCACCCTCACCGGAACTAGAGGGTGAGCACCTAGGATGCCCGGTTCCACCCCCATCATGCGGCGCTCCACTCGATGCTTCGGCCGCACACCGATAGTTGCCCACATAACCTCGTCGTCGTCCGAGCCCTCATCCTCGACGACCCCAACACCCAGTGCCAAAGGAGCAGGCAAAGGGCTCCCATGGTGCTGGGGAGCGCGCCTCCTATGCGAAGCTGAGGAACCTTCTTCCGTAGGTGCTTAGGGAGATGAAGACCATTAGAGACCTAGCCCGATCTTTGCAGGCCCTACCTCCACACAGCCACAGATGGTCTACACCAGCCCGACTCACCCTCCGTCGGCCCTCCCTCCTCACAGACCTTGGAGGGGCCAAGAGGGCCCAACCCACCCTCCGCCAACCAGCCCTCAGTGCAGACCTTGGGTGAGCTCCTGGCTCAATTCATCGGACCGAGCCTAGAGCCGGCCTCCGCCATAGCAATGTTGGCATGACCCCCTTAGCCTGACCTAGCAGGAACGGCACTCTGGTTTGGCCTAAACCAAAGCCACGGATTGTTTCGAACTCAACACCCAAGGTGGACAGAGTCAAGTCGTCACTTGATGTCACCGGCCGGGATCCCCTTCTCTGGCGATCTCCTCTATGCCACCTTGGTGGGCTTCTGTCACCCATCCGAATATGATGGTGAACTCGGCCGGTTCCTAGGGGAACTTAGCCCGAATTGGATGGAAGACGGGCCTAAGGCTGATTAAGGCGTGGACACGGTTGTCCTCCTCGGCCCACACCTACAATAGCATTCCTCGGCCACCAAATTCGGTTGATGGCCAACCACAACCTGAACACTGGTCAACGGCACCGATCGGACCCCTCCGGCCCCAATTAGGGTGGGGTCTCTGAGGGGACCTCCACTACCATAGGCACCGAAGTTGCCCTATCTCCTTCTCCCTCCGTCGAGACCAGCACCGAGGAAGAAACATGGCAATCGCTCTCCACATGATTGATTCGAGCACAGCCATAGCAAAACACCAGTAGGTTTTCGTAGGTGAATGTTTACCAAAGTTTTGCATCTCCCTTTGATGAATACGTCGGGTTTGAGAGGGTTTAAAGCATGGAGCTCAACATTAACCCTAGTGTATCCCATCTTTTGCTACCAGTCGGTGAAGCCATTCAGGGCAAACGGCCGGCCGACTGGCGCCGCGATGTCCAAAATCGACTCTCTCTCCCAATATTATTGGGGGAGTCAAGGGAGTCGAGCCCACACCACCACTTGATTCACCGATTTGAAGTCAGGGACAAAGTTCAGCATCCACCTCTCCATGGCCAGTAGATGGCCCACCACCAGCCATGAGTCGTTGGCCATCGTCGCATCTCGATCCTCCTCGCAATTGAATCGAAAGGCCAAGTTCTCTTCTGCTATCAAGATATCCTCCACTTCATAGTCAAGCCTCCCCCTGAGTCGCAGCTCCGTGCGACCCACTCTGCCAAGAGTCGCTGCCCCAAGCTCTGCATGATCACCATCATTGATGCCCATGCTCGTCTAGCCTTTCCCACCCACTTCGATGGTAGCTCCAACACCTCCATGAAGTGCCGTTGGAGAACTTCCAGTTCCTCCTCTAAAATTCGATGATTGGCCCATGTTGGTTGTCGTGATAGCGCCTGTGCCACCGTCAACAACGAAGAGGGCACCTCAGCCACCCTTGGGAGCGACCGATCTCTACCTCCTGTCGGCCCCTTGCCGAACCTAGCTTTCTGACCCTTGTCCACCACCGTCTTCCTCGTCTCCTTAGCACTTTGGCCACCCATCTCCAGTGGACCCCAGGTGCTTGATGAAAGGTCATAGAACACACCCAAAATTTGACGCACTTATCCATCGATTGCACAAGGGCGATAACCTTAGTTGTTTTTATGTTGATTGATGTTTATTTTGTATCAAATGCGCGGTGAAATATTATTTCTATCCCTATCTTTGTCAAAAAGGATTTTGATATATGCTTCTAATCAGATGAAGTAACCATCGAAAAGCACATAGTCATATTTATGCTTGGAGCAGATTTGTTCATGGTTACAAGCTGTTTATGCTCGATATAGTTGGCCATAATGATATTGCATCTTCTTCTTTTGTTTATATTGATGGCTCTTTGTTTGTTGATTCTTATACTTGGCATCTTAGACTAGATCATAGAGATAAAGACAAAATAAAGAGTTTAACTAGTCAAGGTTTAGTACTAAAAGTAGAAATGTTTTATTTGAAACTTGTGAATATTGCTTATCTAGCAAATTGTCTATACTTCTTTTTCCAAAAGAAAATAAAAATAAAAAATATATATGTGGATCTTTGAATGTATTAACATATAGAAATAAAAAATATTTTCTACCATTTATTGATGACTTTTCCGGATACAATTATGTTTATCTAATTAGCAGAAAATCGGAAGCCTTAAAAATATTTAAAGAATACAAAAATAGGAAGAAAACCAATTGGGCAGGGAAATATCAAAATAATTGAGTTTGAATACTTTTGGGTGAGCTTAAATCAATTAAGTTTGATAACTTTTGTAAAGAAAATGGAATTATTCATCAAACCACCATATCTTACTCTCGATAATAAAATGAGTATTTCTTAAAAGTGTAATATAACTTTTAGATATAACTAGATCTATGCTTGCTCATCTATCATCCAGGTCAAAGAGATTGAATGGGATTGTTGCATGCCTTCGCGATGATACTCCAATGGACTGTTCAACTCGATCGGCGGTGATCCCAATATCAAGCACCCACGAGTCGATGTTGGACAGCGGAGGAACAACTTTGGGTGGAATTTGGAAGCTAGCTCCAACCTAAAACAACAAAAACAAAAAAATTCATCCGCTAAAGTGTGTCTGGTAGGGGATCCTCTGATGCGTAAGTTAGGCACAACTCTCAGAAAATAGAAGAAGGCCTGATACGAGTAGAGAGGCAGCACAGGAGAGTCAAAGGAGAACTTACCTGGAGGGCCCTTGAGGGCGAGGGTCGAAGCCTGTTGCCAAGTAGTTTGGGGCTATACACTAGTCTATAAGCCAACAAGTTGTGTATCTTACCTGTGAATGTCGTCCACATTTTTCGATCGCCAGATTTTCTTAGGTACCGCATTGTTAGGAAACAGCTAGCAACCGAGTTATTGCCAATTGGAGGGAGAGTTTGAGATACAGACGACTCTCCGTGACCCTTTGAGTGAACTATGTGGCAATCTTTGAATGGTCAACTAGTGGCTAGATGGTGAGCTCTCATTACTCAGTTTTGAGGTGTATCACTTGGCTCCCACTTTCGAGGCCGAGGTGGCCTGATCGGCTCGAGCAAAGAAAGTAGCTTCCTTGGGTGAAACCGATCAATCAAGATGAGCTACAAAGTTGATTAGCTGGGGTTATCTTGTTAGCTTCGAAAGCCTTCAAAAGACTGCATTTATGATAGCATGCTAGTGTTTTCCTTTTCCAAAGTGCCATCATTGTGAGTGGCAAGATTTTCAGGGCAATGATTGAATGCTTTGCTGATAGCGATCCTAGCGATGGATTGGAGTCGAACGATCGCTCGACATGCAGCAAAGATTGGACTGATGACTCTAATGGTCACATCAATCTGAACCAAATTGAGGCTATCTAATACATGTGGTATGTGTTTCATCTTCACTTTGAAGCTTCTACAACCATTCATCCTGAAAACGGCTGATGGTGAACCATTGTTACATCCCTGAATCCTCCCTCTGCTTAATCTTCAATCAAGGTTTCCTTCATCATCATCGCCAGCCTCCATCCTTTTATTTTTTCGCCAATGTTTCTTCATCTAAAGCTTTCGATAGGGCTCTCTGGTTCTCAATCCTAATCACTTCTCTTGGTTTACCCCTTTCTTCTTCTTTCTTTTATTTCTTGTTCGAGAGAAATGTCGAGGTTGATTGAAGAGAGGTCATCGGACAATGAGCCTATCATTCAACGCTCGTCTAATCGAGCTTCTGTGGGCTCATAGGGGCCTTCTTCGGTGGCCGACTTTGCCCCATCTACTAAGAAGAGCATATTGGGTGAGGCCAACTTGGAGAGGATAGCTCTAAGTACCACTTCCCTTAAGACTTCATCTTGAAGTTGTCTGGCTATTATGGTCGAGTGACATTGCTAGAGAAGAATCAGTTCCCTTTTTACAAGGAAACTCTAAAAAAGGATCTAAAACTTTTCATCCTAAATCCTTTTGCTGAGCTTTTTTATAGGTTTCGACTTATTTTGATCCAACTTGTCCCCAGTGCTTGGAGGACGATCATTGGGTTCTTTTCTTCTATCATTCTTAATGATTTTCACCCTTCTCTGCAGTTGTTTCATGCTTTTTTTTAATTAAAGGAGCACGCCCAAAATAAATAGTGGTAGTATTTTTTCAGTAGGAAAGACTGCCACCTTTTTCCGTCGGGCCCTTTCTCCATTTACGGTGGAAGGGTCAATTCTTTTTTGTATTCTCAAAAGAGGGGTTGGGCCTTCCCGTCGCAGTGGTCCATGCCAAGAAAGAAGGCGATGAATTTGTTCTCAATTTTGTTTGATGAAGAGCAAGCGACAGATGATACCCTCTGTAGTATGTAGGCATTGCTGCTAACTGAACTACTTTCTAAGGCTGCCTTGGCAAATGCAAGATTTCATCTGGCCTCTGTCGAGCGTAATTTCTTGGTCCGATTGAATTTAATGTTGGGAATTGTATCCTAAATGTCAATCATCAGCATGTTGATGATTGAATTTTGTAAATGAATTGATAAATTAATAAAGTGTTATTTGGCATTATTCATCATTTCATCTTCAAATGAACTCTTATATGATGAAGTCCTTAGAACTTATGTTATGATAAAGGAGGACTTATCTTTGAGTCCTTAAACTTGTTCGCGACCAAATAATATGTTGTTACTAGGACGACAACATTATCGAGATTAGGTTGTTGTGTGACATATATGTTGGTTGTCCTATTAACCAAGGAGTGTGGAGACACTGGTATGCCACACAGGTGAAGTGTAGGAGTACATTTCACCGAACGTGACCAATTCCGGAATGCTCTACTGTCGAAAAATGTTTCGAGTAGATATGGGTATAAGTTTGGCCCTCTGACCTAAGACCGCAACCTGTGACTAGCAAGCAACTCACTGTACTTTGGTACTGGACTACCTGAATTTCTAATTTAGTGACGGAAGGTCACTAGGTGTAGTCAAGTACTTGCATAGTCAGTTGTGAGTCAAGATGGAATTGACCCCTCCTGAAAATAGGAGATAATGTCTTATGATTAATTTAGCAAAACCTTGGCCAGGGTAATCCCAGTGAGGAGTCACGGGATATCTAAAGTTAATCACATAATGCACGTACTAATTATAGGGTTAACAGTGAGCTCTAAGTCATCCTGGCATTAGGAGTTAAAGGGATTGAATTATACAGTAACCATAGTCTAGGGTTCCAGAATATTTGCTTCGCATATATTCGGCCTATCCGGATGTCGAGTACCATTGCTAAATGGTCACATCGATTAGTATAGGAAGATGTTCCTATACTACCGGCTTAGGTTCGAACCTATGAGGTCACACGCATTGAAGTTTCTAGGTTGATCAAATGGCTGATTGATGATTAAGAATCTGATGGGGACATCAGAGCCCTTCATCCAGATGATCCTGAGCCCCCGGATTGAGCCAGACTCGTTTATTTGCATATTTATTTTATTATTTTATTTTTGGGCTTATTTGCATTCTAGGGTTTATTTGTGGTTTATTTTATTTCTGGGCTTATTTGCATTTTAGGGCTTATTTGTGTTATTTGTGGGTTCATTAGGATTTATTTCTGTGTAAGGGGGGTTTATGCAAGTTGTGTATTTGGGCCCTATATATAGGGAACTATTTTCATGATTAGGGTTTAATGAATGATTAAGAATTTCTTTTCCTCCCAGATCTTATTCTTCCTCCTCCTCCTCCCCTTCTCTTCTTCCTGTGTCTCTAGAACCTCTTCTTCCTTCTTCCTCTCTTGTTCTTCCTTCTTCTCCTCTTTTTCCGCATTTGTGCGGCATCAACTTGGTATCAGAGCCACGTCGGCTTTGCCCCTGCTGCCAAAGCCACGGTCCAGTGTTTCCTCTCTTCCTTTCTCTCTCGGTTTTCACCAGGCCCCCCTCCCCTCTATCGGTTTTCACCAGAGACAAAAAAAAAAGAAAAAAAAAAAAAGAGAAGAGAACAGCCCTTTCCTGGTTGGCCGTCCCTGTCTCTGTGCCCACACCCACCGCCGTCTCCCTTCACGACGCCGCCGTGCCGCTGGTTCGCCGCCGGAGGTCATCGCACCCCACGGACACCCACCGTGCCACGACTTCCACGGTTCTGCCACCGTCGGTCCTGTGATCGATCGTCGGAAGAAGCCGCCGCCTGTCACCGCCGACCACGGATCGGCGACCGCGAACGCCATAGCCCCTCTGTTCGGGCATTCCGCCGCAGCCGCCGAAGCGACCGGTTCGCCCTCCCGAATCGATCGGGAGGTTGAAGAAGAAATCAGGTAACGGGTAAGTCCTAAACCCGTTACCCACAACCCGGTAACCCGGGTCCAACAAGCAAAAAAAAAAAAAAAAACCTTACCTCTGTCATTTTCTTCCTTCTTCCCTCTTTCCGTGGCCGCGCCGCCCGAGCCCAATCCACCTCCCGCCGCCGCCCAAGCTCGCACGCCGCGCCACCACCGCCTCTGCCACGCCTTCACCGTCGTGCCGCCAGAGCCCGAGCCGCCGACCGCCTCCCGTCGCTGCCGCCGTTGCCTCCGTCCGAACGCCGCCTCTGCCGAGCGTGCCTACTCCGAGCGCCGCCAGCCTCCGGCACCTCCACCCGAGCCGTTGCCGCCCGAGGAACCTCCGGCACTGTTTCCGACCGTTCCCGCCTCCGCAGCACCTTTCTGATTTCGGCCACCATTTCCGCAGGGCCGTGCCAACCCCGCTGCCTGTTCCCCTCTTCATTACACGGGCCCAACTGCAACCACAGGCCCACGGCAGCATCCCCTTGGCATCCATTGCAGCCTTGCAATAATTTGGCTTCAGCAATCAGCTCCACTGAGTCCCTTGTGCTGCAGATCCAGACCCATCGCTTCAGCTAGCTCCACCCGGTGCCGACTTCGTGTTCGAGACTCCACAACGGATGCTTCTGGTTGACTGCATCCACCACAGGTAACAGGTTCTTCCTCCTTTTGGGCTTGTCTATCTAATTGTGTTCTAGTTCTCTTGCATGACAACCATAATTGAAAACTTACTTTCCTGTCATATTTTGAAATCCTGAACATATATTACCACACCCGTCCTATTCACCCTCTAAATCTAGATATTAAATTAGCACACCCTAGCGGCAGGATAGTTCTCAACATTCCTAGATCAGATTACTTTCGGACTTTGAACGACTGTAATACGTGTTTGCAACCTAATTTCTTATAGTGACTAATTTCCTGCCTTAATTCTGAAATAACCAAAGTGCAAAATTAGTAATATTTAATTTTAAGTTATTTTTGTGAAAATTTGCTGATTTCTGAATTCATAATAGATTGCATTAATAGGTTGTCCTGCATTGCATTTAGTAAGTTAGGGTTCATTAGTAGCATTGCATATCATATCACCAACTAGAGTAGTCCCTGCATGCCAACCCGTAGTGGTAGAGAGTACCTCCTCACTGACTCTCAGACCCCTTTACCCACCATGGACCCCAGAGTTCTACAAGATATTTTGGAACAATTAGCTGCATTACGAGCTGATCAAGATGAATTCAAAAGAGAGATCCATGCTCTAGTCCAACACCCTAGGACTCCTGAACCGTCAACCCCAATCGCAGCTTATCCCGAGCTTGGTTTGACCACACCACCTGTAGCTTTTCCCCATCCCCCTAGGAACCAACTTCCTCCTGATCACCAGCGCGATCTTGACGAGCGACTACTTCGTACCGTACGAGTAGATGCTCCCACATTTACTGGTCAATTAGAGCCGAGTGTGTACCTTGATTGGAGAGCAGCCATGGATAATTATTTTGAGTGGTACGACATGACTGATGATAGAAAAGTACGGTTTGCTAAAATGAAGCTTATTGGGCAAGCTCACTGGTACTGGCATAACGTTGAACATATGCGTGAGACCCAAAGGCTTCCTCGTATCACCACCTGGGAGGATATGAAAGAAAAACTGAATGAAAAGTATCTGCCATTCTCTTACCGACAACGCCTTATGGATAGGTGGCAGAAACTAACTCAAGGGACTTTAACCGTCGCCGATTACATTGCACGATTTGAAGAGTTTCACATGAGGTGCGGTGTAATCGAAGAGGAGACTGTTACTCTTTCTAGGTTCCGGGCAGGACTCCGCGAGGAGATTCAGAAAGAATTAATCCTCCGAGAGATTACCACCCTTGGCCAAGCATACCAGTTGGCTCAAGATGTAGATAGTTTCTTACAAGCCTCTGTAGTGAGGCGTACCGACCCTCGACCCATGGCCCCAGGAGCCCGACCTAATCAAAACTACCTCCCACAACCCAGGCAGCTTCCCAATCCTTCTAACCAGCCCGGCCCTAGCCAAGCACCGATTCGGACATCCCCGATACCTGTCCAGAACTCTTCAAATGATAAAGAAAAGGGCATACTAGGTCCCAATCCTCGTTCTAGAAGTCAAACCCAATGTTTCAGGTGCCAAAAGTTTGGCCATATCGCGTCCCAATGTAATGCCAAGATCTATCTAATGACTGAACTTGAAGTAGGAACCCAGGAGACTGAATGTGTTGAAGAAGTCTATGAACCAAACATCGAGGATTTTGTAGAAGACTTTGGAGACGAACAGACCGGGTTAGAGTTTATCCAGTCTGAACCCCAAAATGAGCCCACTGATCGGAATGACCAAAATCCTAGGCTTCATGTGGTTCGGTATACTCTAGCTCAAACCAAGACCGAACAAGATTGGCGTAGAACCTCCATATTTTACACGTTTCTTAAGATCAATGATAAAACATGCAAAATCCTATTTGATAGCGGGAGTTGCATCAACGCCATTGCGTCTGGAGTTGTTTCCCGCCTCGGCCTGAAATCTACCCCTCATCCCAACCCATATAAGGTAGCCTGGGTAGATAAGACATCCATCTCGGTGTCGAAAAGATGCCTTGTACCGATTCAATTCCTATCTTATAAAGACGAGATCTGGTGCAACTGCCTTCCGATGGACGTAGGTCAAGTCATTTTAGGGAGACCTTGGTTATACGATAGGGACGTCACACTTCATGGACGTTCGAATTCGTGTAGCTTTATGTTCCAGGGTCGGAAAATTGTACTGAACTCATTGCCTCCCCGAGAGCCCGCCTCTACAAAAAAGAGTGCTACCCTACGGAAAGATAAATCACTTCACATCATTACTTCGAACGAGGTAATGAAAGATATCGACAGCCAATCACCTGTGTTTAACCTTGTGGCTAGAGTTATCAATATGGAGTCGAATCCTGAGCACCCACCCGCAGTAGTTTCCCTGTTGGAGGAGTTTCACTCTGTTTTCTCTCAGGATCTTCCAGATATACTTCCTCCGATGCGTGACCTCCAGCACGTCATTGACCTCATTCCTGGAGCATCCGTACCAACTCTTCTCCATCATAGGCTCAACCCAAACGACCACACCGAACTGAAATGTAAAGTTGACAAACTCCTCACTCGAGGGTATATTCATGAGAGTTTGAGCCCCTGTGCTATACCCACACTCCGCACCCCCAATAAAATTACGGTTAAGTATCGTTTTCCCATCCCTAGGCTGAACGACCTCTTAGATTTTATGTCTAGTGCCACGATCTCATGGCAAGATGTCAATATGGACTTCGTGTTGGGACTTCCTCGTACCTATATCAAGCACGATTCCATATTTATGGTTGTGGACCATTTTTCGGATATGGCGCCTTTTCTCCTATGTCCTAGGACTTCTAACAATTCTAGAGTTGCCAAACTTTATTTCAATGAAGTCGTTAGACCTCCTGACCTTCCAACACCTATTATGTCTGATAGAGATGTTAGATTCGTGAGTTCCTTTAGAAAAATTCTTGGACACATGATTGGCACTAAATTAAAATTTTCATCGGCCTATACTAGGACCTGGGATTTAGTATTACCGACCGCCGAGTTTGCATATAATAGTTCGGTCAATAGGTCCTTAGGCGTGAGTCCTTTCGAAGTGGTGAATGAATATAAACCTAGGCAGCCCATAGACTTGATTTCCATGTTTCATCAACATAGAGTCTCTGAGTCTGCACAATCATTTGCTTCACACTTGCATTCATTGCATCAGGAGATCAGCAAACATATTCACTCTAATAATTTAAAATATAAATCTCTTGCTGATTTGCACAGACGTTATAAAGAATTGAATGTAGGCGATCATGTCATGGTAAGAATTAGACCTGAACGACAACCTTCGGAAATGTTCAAAAAGTTGCAATCTCGTAGTGCGGGACCGTTCAAAGTTTTAAAGAAAATCAGTTCGAATGCTTATGTTGTAGATCTTCCTAAAGACTATGGGATTAGTGCGACATTTAATATTAAAGATTTAGTCCCATACAAGAAGTCCACATTCATTCCTTCTGATCCTTTTGTTGATACACCCATTGTTGTTGATCACCCTGACCCAGCACCTGCTATTGAGCCTCCATCTCCAAAGTTTCATGCACGCAGAGAACACATAGAACATATATTAGATGAGCAGGTTATTTCTACCAGGAGAGGAAGCTACCAACGTTACCTTGTTCGGTGGAAAGGTCGAGCCGAATTAGATGTGACGTGGATTTCGCGAGCCGAGTTGCAGCGCCTTGACCCTGATTTTCTGGAGCAGTACGACAGCCGGCCAGACCTGTACTCGACGGGGTCGAGTTTTTCTCACCCGGAAGGAGTTGATGGGGACATCAGAGCCCTTCATCCAGATGATCCTGAGCCCCCGGATTGAGCCAGACTCGTTTATTTGCATATTTATTTTATTATTTTATTTTGGGCTTATTTGCATTCTAGGGTTTATTTGTGGTTTATTTTATTTTTGGGCTTATTTGCATTTTAGGGCTTATTTGTGTTATTTGTGGGTTCATTAGGATTTATTTCTATGTAAGGGGGGTTTATGCAAGTTGTGTATTTGGGCCCTATATATAGGGAACTATTTTCATGATTAGGGTTTAATGAATGATTAAGAATTTCTTTTCCTCCCAGATCTTATTCTTCCTCCTCCTCCTCCCCTTCTCTTCTTCCTGTGTCTCTAGAACCTCTTCTTCCTTCTTCCTCTCTTGTTCTTCCTTCTTCTCCTCTTTTTCCGCATTTGTGCGGCATCAGAATCATTCAGGGGTAATTTGGTCAATTCGATTGACAAATTATCCAAAGCAAAAGTTGCATTAAAAAAATATTGAATTATTGGAGGATTAATTAGCAATTAGATTGCTAACGAACTCAATTTGATTGAGTAATTAGGCTTAGGTTGAGCCAAATTGAATAGGATTCAATTTGGGCTGCATCAGGGTTTAACCTAATTGGATTGGGTTCAACCCAAGTGGATTGAGCTTGACCAAATTGATGGGACTTGATCCAATTGGATTGAGCTTGATCCAAATTATTTAGAAGACCTTATTTGATGAGGATTATGAGTCCAAATAATCAAAATTGAATAAGGAGAAGAATCCCTAAATTTTAGGAACCCATCCTTATCTTCTTGGAGAAGAATGACACATTGATTTCCCCAATATTTTCCATGCCTATCCTCCTTATTTTTGGCCAAAAATTGGCATGAGAAGAGAGGAGGCGTGGGGCTATATTTTCTCTAAAAATGGCGCCTTAAATCTTCTTAGAAAGATTTAGATGAATTTCCTAATATGTAGGGATTGCATGGCGCATGAAATAGGGTGGTCTGCGGCTGAACTTTGGATGCATGAATTTCTATCTTTTAGAGATCTAAAATGCACAAAATTTGGATATGTTTATCTTCTCTTAGCTGCCAAACCACCAGAATTTTTTGGGGATTTTATCAGCTAAATTAGTTGGCTAAATTAGTTGTGAGGCATGGGGTGGTCTTTTGACTATAAAAGACCCCCATGCCTTGGGTTCAAAATATACAATATTTAGAAGTTTCAAAAAATTTTGAAATTTTGAGGGCCTCCATCCCTTCTTATCCTTCTTCCTCACATCCATCCTCCATATCCTTGAAGAACAATTAAGGGCTCGTTTGGTTCGCAGGAAAAGGAGGGGGGAAAGTGTGGTCAACGGGAAAGTAATGAAATGCCTCTTGTTTGGTTGGAGTTTTCAAAGGAGAGAGATGGAAAAGTTGTATTTCCATGGGAATATGATTCCCACATTTCATGGGAAAGTCTTTTCCATGAGAAACATGGGAAAGTTACTTTCCCATGAGGTGGGAATCACTCCTTTTTTATTTTTTTCCAAAAAGACCCTTCAGCATTAAAGAAGCATTAAAGAGGCATTAAAGACCTAATTTTTATTAAGGGCATAATAGAAATTATACATAACTTTCCTAGGAAAGTGGATGGTCAACCAAACATAAGCACTTTGGAAATTTGTCACTTTCCCATGGTTAACCAAACATGCCAAAAGTACTTTTCTAGGTATCCTCTTCCTAGGAATCTGATTCCCAGAAATCATATTCCTAGGAGGGAAAATACTTCCTGTGAACCAAACGAGCCCTAAAGGTTGAGTATTTAGAAGGAGACAACTTCAGCCATTGCAACGTTCCTGCGCGAGCTAGCACTCCCGCGGAAGACGATCTACCTAGGGCTTCGCATCTACTTCTCATAGAGGTCATTCATGTGCGTGGCTGTGAAGTCAAGGATCATATCCACAAGTTTCTTCTATCATAAAAGGTATTAATCCCACATCAATATTTTATTTTGGAGTCAGGGTCTAGGTCTGGTTTTCCGAGGTTTTACCCTCCTTTGGGGCTCCTCACGGAGTTATCTCTAGAATCCAATCGATAGATATTCGGAGATTTATCGGAATAGAGTGTTTACCTTTTATATCTGATAGTTAATTATGCATAAAATTTTAGCATATTTGTTTAAACGATTCCGGCATAATCCTATGTGTTCTTACAATGCTGATGTCTAGATTTGATCTTGTAAGCATGCACGAATTAAATTGTTTGATTCGATTTTTTCGCTGCATTTTTGAAACTTAAAAAGAACTATGTATGGCTTGATCCTCCTTATGAAGGGGTACGTAGGCAACCCGATCAGGTTCAGCCATGGTTTTCAAAAAAAAAAAAATTCAGCATGCTTAACACCGAAGAACCTAGGATTCACTTTCATTTAAATCCAAGTTTTCCCAAGTATCACTTCTCGATTTTTTTGACTCATTGTCTACTTTATAGGGATGAAATTTGACCTTAATAAACTCATATCCGAAGCTACAAAGGGCACACCTAGAAAGAGGAACCATGGCTGCAACAAGGCCGGCCCTTCAAGAAAGAAGGAGATGAAGGTAGCTGCTACTCCCCTCGTCGAGCTTCCCATGGCCTTGAGTTTGGATAGTGCTACTCGGGTCAAAGGTCAATTCGATGAGGAGGGGTCACCCGAAGTGGAGGTGATCGCCTCAACTCTGTTTCTCATTCTACTTCAAAAGCTCCTTGGAGGGCGGTTCCTGAGAGGGCTCTTGAGAAGATGCTTATTGTTGTACCTAAAGTTCCTCTGGATCCTACCTTGGATTCCACAGTCGCTACTGAGTTTGCTCATACATTGGTGGCTACTAAGAAAGTTGCTTCTATTCTTAAGCCAGTTCCCACACGAGTACAGATTCCAACTTTCATTCCCCTTGGTCGAGGAGCATCAACTTCCTAGCCATTTCCACTTTCATCCCAGGGGGTCAAGCTAGAGATTTATTGATCAACGTGGTCACTTAAGATCACTCAATTGATCCTCGAGTCCTCTGAGCTTATTAGTGAGCTGGTTAGGGGAATTATACTTCCAAAAGATGAGAAGCATCTTCAGGCGATGATGGCAAAAGAGCTTGTCAATTTCGTATACATTGGGACAGTAGAGGTAAGCACCGAGAATCTGGAGTTGTCATTTAAAGCATAATTCTTTTTGCTAAGTTTGTCCTTCTATTCACAGACCTCCCACACCATCCACACTTAGGAGCTATCTTATTGGCCTACCAGCAGAGGGTCGAGGGTAGTTGAGGACTTCAAGAGCTCGAAAGACTTCCGCGGTAAGATACTGGAGGTGGCCACAAACTCTTTCAAGAAGGGATTCGAGACATGTCGAGTAATAGTCGACGAAATGCACCCTTAATACAACCTTAGCTGAATTGTTCCCTAAGGGTCTACTACTTCCGGAGAAGAGGAGGGACTCCCTAAGGATCTACTACTTCTGGAGAAGAGGAGAGACCTTCTTCTGAAGGGGAAGGAGGAGAGGGAGAAGAATAGAGTAAGTTTTTGCTTTTGTAGCTCGACAATGAAGCAAGCTTTTTGTACCTTCTCTTTCATGTTTCCATGTTTTGTATCCTCCCTCATACTTCTTAATATAAAGAATGCTTTTTAAGATCTTGTCTCTTGTTTTTATTTTGTTGAAGTGTTGTAGCCTGGTCCAACGCTAATAGCTCATCCATAACCATTTCAAGGCTCGTCCATCAAGGCTTCTTTGTCGGCTTTTGTTGATCGATACTTGAGCTAGTTGCAAGCTGTCTGAGTTACTTACTTCTCGACTTTAATACATTCGAGGTCAAAGTTTGCTGTTTTTTGAGGCCATTTGGTATCCTTGTGAATAGACGATTTGCTGACGTCACTTCACCTATATTTGATTGTTCCGAAGGATTTTGCTCAGTCTCGGCATTCAGAGGATAATTGTCATCGAATTTTGGACTGCCATTATAAGGGTTGTAGTTCCACAATAATGGCCTCCGAGGGTTTGGCCTAAACGAATGTTTTCTAGAGGAAAGTTTACCATCATGGGCTTCAGAACCTACCACATGGTTAGCGGTTTCAAGGACTTAAAGAGCGCGCCATGTGTCCAACAATCAGGCCACGTGAGACAGTCTCAGTCATCAAGAGACTCTATAAAAGGAAGGGGGTTCTCCTTGTGGAAGGAGTAAACTTCTCTCTCTTTCCTCCATTAACCACCTTCTTCAAGCATATGGATCCTATGCCAGCGGACTGGCTTCCAAAATATCTTGAAGCTCTCCAACTCACTTTGTCACAGGCCATAGAAAGAGTGATCGAGATCAAGACGGAGCTGGGGCTTCTGTAGAGTTTGGTTGGCTACAGAAAAAGCTATTGATGCCTCTTGAAAGGTGGTAGAAATGAAGGTTGAGCTGAGAAGAGCCCAAGTCCAAGTGGAAGAGACAGAGCTCCGAGCTTCTAAACTTAAGAGGGAGCTACAAATCACTCACCATTAAGCTGTATACTTAAAGAGGAAGGCCATCAAATTGATGGAGTGTGAACCTTCAGCCGGGTTTGAGCAAGATGTCATAGAATTCTCGCAGGGGACTGCTCGGCTGAGGTCGCCTTCTTGCTAAAGGAGTGTGACATGAGGTGGAGGTTAGACTTCTCTAAGAGGTTATAGTTGACAAGGATCTGTCGATCCTCAAGCTATTTTTGGGTGAGGAGAAAGTGTCCATCCTCAAGCTATTTTTGGGTGAGGGGGAAGTGCTGCCTAGAGAGAGCATGGCTTTCTTATCAACGGCCTCCCCACTCGATCTGTCTGATTTGTAGAGTCAGTAATGTGTTAGTCTTGTACTCATTTTGTGTAATCCCTTAATTGTCAAGGTGATGTCATTTTGTAATTATATTAATGAATGGAAACAACTTTAGCTTATATTATGTCGCCTTGTTTTTTCTTGAGCTTGTATGTTAGTGTTGGGCAGCGTAGGTCGGCTTTGTGTGCAAGTGATCCAATCAACCCTTAGGTTGGTACCTATGGGGACTAGAGAATTGAACCATCCTCATTAGATTGTGGCGGCCTTGCCCCCATTCTCAACCATTCTTAAATGAAGTCGAAGACTTGCGCCCATTCAAAGGAACATCTACGGAATGGGCGAATTCATTAGCAGGTTATGGAAGCCTTGCCCCCCATTCCTGGATGACACTTGAGACTTGAAACTCTTTTGAAAAAGCTTCCACAAATTTGGCGAGCTTATTAGTAGGCCGTAGGAGCCTTGCTCTCGAGCCATTAGGAATCAAGAGACAAGTTGCAACCAATAAGAGTTCATTGCATTCCCTTGATAGAGGGTCTTAGTCAACTTCACAATAGTGCGAAAGTCAACATCTCTACCTAGGTCATCCCAATCTTGAGAGGTCGGTTGGCTCACCAGATCTTTTTTTTCATCAATTAATTGATGGATTGTTTTGGCTTGCTCATTGGAATACTTATAGCTTACGAATCTATTGTCATGTGTTGATATTATTTGAAACTAGAGCTGATCATGAGCATAACAAATGTCTAATTTTAAATAGGCCCAACACAAACCCAACAAAAATTAATATAGTTAAGGCCAAAAGCCCACCTAATGATATATGAATGTACGTATTACTATTATCATTTATGGTTTTTCCTCTCCAGTGCTTATTTTTACAAATATGTCTAATATCAATCATGTGAATTTTATCCAACTCATTGGTAGACATTGGCAAGACTTCTGAATTATAATCATTCCATTGCCAGAAACAATTTCCAAATGCCAAATCCGTAAATTATGCTGGCAGGACAAAGTCCAATCAAGTTCAGCCTAGTCAGGTTTATACATGGCATGCACAAATTCAACAGTACAAGGGCTGGCGGACATGCTAAGAAGCTCTTCTAGCTAAAGATTTGTTCCTCCCATATGCCCCCAACAAATACAAATCCAGCCATCTTCTAGCTAAGAAGCTCATTCACCATGCCAGTTTCACATACAGCATCCTTCCTCATCCTTTAGATGCAACCCTCCAGCCTTCATAAAGGGCAATTTAAAGTCATCTCTTCAGATGACTGAAACAAGAGATGCTATCTTATAATGCTATTTTGTCATTTCTCCACAAAAGGTGCTATTTTGCAATCCAAAGCAACCAGAACTCATCTTAAGGCTGTCAAGCTCGGTGCTTCAATGCAACAATTCAAGTTCATGACAATTTCTGTCGTACATGACCACTAACAGCGTAGCAATAAACCATAAAAAGGCAATGGCAACATAAGTTTTGACGATTGAAGCAAACCAAAACCGGATGCTATTGGATTTTGATTCACAAGTTTTGGTCTTCAACAATGCAAGGACCAAACGTAAAAGGCTGACAATACCCACAATAATGGGTGACTAGATGCACTGAATCGATCGTACACACAGATGCCCTGTTGATAAGGATTCAAAAACAAAATCCTATGGGAAGTTTTCTCAACACACCTTACCACCACATCGGTGGTTGATGATTCCACGATGAACCTTGTAAGCAGATCATTAATTATGAAAATGAAATTTGCCGAAAAATGAATGGGGCTGAATGGGAGGTTCTTTGAGCATCCAATTCAGAAAATATATGCCATTACGGAATTTTCCTCGGCATCTATCTATAGGTCATGACTGCATCCTCATTGGCCTGCATGTCACAAGAATCATGTCACAGTCGACAATTTACCAACCTAGCTCTCTAGAAAGAAGATGGGCTTGAAACTTACAGAATTGACCAGCTCATTAGCTTTTTCATCATCAAAATCGATGGAAGCCAATATCTTGTGACCAGCAGAATCTTTCTCTGACCATATGCCCAGAAGCAAATGTGTTGGGGTTACCTCTCCATTGTCACCTGCATTGTCAAGGAATATGAAAATCTGATATAATGGCAGACATAAAGAAAGTGAAGAAAAGTGGTCTTCGTTGAAGTGATGGTACTAAGTGATGCAGTGGTGATGTAACCCCTTGACATGAACAAATCATGAAAAAGAACATATAGAGTCATCCCAAACAAATGGCATAGGAACCCAAAAGATAAAACAAGTTCTTTCATAATGATCCATGATATCATGGAGCCAGAATAAAGTTTAACAAATATCCACCACCAAAATAAGTAGTTCTCACATAAACTTAACACAACTATCAGCACATTCAAATCTAAAGCCTAAACCTAGAACGACTAGCATGGAGACAACACTTCACCAGACATCAGGTGCATGTAAAATATCATGGCGATACAATGTGTGTCCACCACGCCATACCAGCTTGCAGGTGCACCAGGCTCTACAGCTCAAACAGGAATAGACTCCAGCAGCATCAAACAACTGCTTACATGTATGATAAATAGAGCTTCCCCAGTGCCAATGGCCCATCTATGTAGAGAATCCATGTTATCGGTCATGATTAACTTTTTTTTTTTGACACATGGACAAAACTTTAGCTCCTTCCATTCCTAGTTGCTAAAAATTTCGACGTGATGCGCCAGATGCACTCCAGAATAACATACTCATACAACTGCTTCTTGCCACTGCCGGAAGCCTCTCAAATAACTCAAACTTCACATTGTTTTATAGTTTAGTTATCTTATGTTGTTATGAAGCACAAGCCACAAGAATGCTCACAATAAAAACTTAATGAAAACAAAAAATTTAATCTCCTGACAAGCCCACATTATCCCCAAACCATTAGCTCATCATCTACTAGTAGTTGCCAGTAGAGTAAAAATAGGATCTACCGTAACTTAATATTCAATTATTCTAAAAGTCTATTACCAGATATAATTTAGAGTTTACCGATAAGCTATGTAATAATTGTCATCTATGGAGTAAATGAAACCATGTAGTTCATATAGTAACAAATATTTTCTTCTTTCAAACTCTTGAGAATGAATCTAATAAGATGACACTATGCAGAAGAAAAAAGGAAGCAGATAAAAGAAAATGAGGAGCACAAGAGGTCACTGAATTCAAGCATGGCATATTGATATTCAGGCAACGGCGCTAAATGCCTAGAAGCAAACAGATGAAAACCCAGATCCAAGTCTACTTCCATCAAATTTCATGTACCAGGCATTGGTCAATGACAACACAACCACCAACTGAAAACAGCACAAACTCACTATATAAAGAAGATTCTTGAAGACAAAATGTTTCTTCAGTTATTAAGTGTCTGCAATTGAAAATAATATTTCATAAGATATCATAACAATCAGAGTACTGCATGTTAACTCTTTTTAGGTGATCATTAATCATGTAACAGTACTATTGACTGTATTAAATGATACAGTAGCCAAAATATTTTTACTCTCATAAAAAGAAATCCAATGATCAATTTCTCAAAGTGAGCAAATTTATTTGGTAAATTGTATACTTCTTAACTATTTTTCTCTTTGGATCTTCCAGATATTATACATGAAAAGAAGCAAAGCAGCCTCTCTGATAATCCTTTATAACTTCACTTAAAAATCAGTTAAATAAACTAATCATAATCCTAAGTTACTAAGACATTCAGGAAAAAAATCTCCTAAAATGACTTAAATAAAATAAATAACAACTTTAACCTAGATATGCATATCTTCAAATAAAGAAAGATGAAATCCAGCTCAGTGTGGGGAAAAACAAAATTAGCAATGTTGTACAGGAAAATAGGTTGTGCAAAGAAACATCACTAAATTGCACTAGCACAATCCTGCCTGCTCCATATTTGACTCAATTGTTTCTCATCCAACTTTTAAAGTTGATGAATATGACTAGGGCTGGAAATGGGCTCGGGCCGGCCCAAGGCCCATCGGTCAGACTACGGGCTAGGCCCAAAAGATTTCATGCTAGGTTTGGGCTTAAATATAGAGCTCATTTGTTTTTTGGGCCGGGCTCAGGTATATCATTGGCCCGGCCCAGGCCTAGGCCCGGCCCGAGCCCGAACAAGGCCCGAAATGGAGCGTGCATTCAAGCTCGAACAAGTCTCAAGCCCTTCATCATCCTTCCTTAAACCTTTGGGCTCACAACTATTGAGTATTGGTGTTTTCAAGCTTTTATAAAATCTTTTGAAGGCATAATAGTTGGATGTGATTTAAGGTATGTTAAAATAACTAGAATTCTAAATTATCAATGAAAAAGCCATTTGTGATTCAATGAACCACACTCCTGAGGATGATAGTGGTATTTTGATGATTAATACAATAATCAAGAGTATGTTACAAGTTAATTCGATACATCACTTATAAGTCTGTCACTCTCAGTACATTAGTATAATAAGATAAAGATGCATTTCATTGTTTATATGGATGAACCTAACCTTAAGTTGCAGCAAAGTGTGGATTGAGTCGACCCCAAGATTGATTGAGTCGACCCCGGCACATCAAGAAACCATCTGGCACACTTTTGCAAAAATGGCACGGATGAACAGTAGTTGGGTCGACCCAAGTAAAGGATGAGTCGACCCAATCCTCAAGCCTCAAGAAAACAGTTCTCTGGAAACCCCGAGAGGGTCGACCCAAATGAAACTTGAGTCGACCCAAACTTGAGTCGACCCCAAGTTAACATGAGTCGACCCAAAGGCAATGACATTCAAAAATAGGTTCTCTGAAAATCCTGAGAGGGTCGACCCAAGTGGAAGTTGAGTCGACCCAACTGAACCTTGAGTCGACCCAAAAAGATGTTGAGTCGACCCAAGTGAAGGAAGGCTGAAATGCAAGGTTCTGTGGTTCTGAGAGGGTCGACCCTAGTAAATGTTGAGTCGACCCAAGTAAAAGTTGGGTCGACCCCAGTAAAAGTTGAGTCGACCCAAGCACGGGCAGAAGCATAACGGCTAGTTCTGCAGAAGTACTTTTTGACCTCCCAACAGTGAGTAACGGCTAGTTTTTGAATTCTAACCATTGGGGCTTGTCCAATGGATGAAGGAAACTATTTAAAGTAACACTATTCATCAAAGGAAACATCCTTTTGCAAAATATCAAAGCTTACACAAGAAAGACAAGTGCCCTAATCTTCTTCATCCAAGTGCTTCATTCAAGAGTCAAAAGAAAGTGGTTGAGCAGATTCCAAGAGCTCTCTAAGAGCTCCATCCATCCTTGAAGAGTGAAACATTCTTGACAAAGAAGAGAGAAGTCTCATCAAGCGATAACTATTCTCTAAACTCTTCTTTGTAGATTATAAATGTTATATTTGCTCATCTAGGAGCTTCAACTTTCTTCCTTCTTTTATTAATCACCTTGTAAAGGTTTGTTGGTGAGCCCGTAAAACCAACGGTGTAGGTTTATTGGTGAACCCGTAAAACCAATTGTGTAGGTTTATTGGTGAACCCGTAAAACCAATTGTGAAGGTTCGTTGGTGAGCCCGTAAAACCAACATAGGTTTTTGGTGATCCCGGAAAATCAAAGTGTAAAGGTTTTTGGATTTTAAGCCCGGAAAACAATCCAGCTGTAATCCGCGGGATTATAGTAAATTTCCAAGGGGTCGCTTGGGGAGTGGACATAGGTGCTTAGGAGAGCACCGAACCACTATACTTCTTGTGTGTTTCTATTGTGCATTGTTCTATTTCACTAACTCATCAATTGACATAAGTAAGATAGTAAAAATTAAGAGAAACCAATTCATCCCCCCCTCTTGGCTTGTCACCTTGGGCAACAAGTGGTATCAGAGCAAGGTGCTCCTATAGTATTTGTTGATCTCACAATCAAGAGTCAAAGATCATGACAACCCAAGTGGGATGTTCTATGAGTGAGGGGCAATCCACAAATAGACCTCCTCTATTTAATGGCACAAATTACACATACTGGAAAGCTAGGATGAGGATATTCATTCAAGCTCTAGACTATGAATTGTGGTATATTATAACTAGAGGACCTCACACGCCCACAATTAGTATAGAGGGCACTATCATACCCAAACCAGAAATGGATTGGAATAAAAGTGATAGAAGACTAGCACAACTAAATACTAAAACGATTAATGTACTTTACTGTTCACTAGATGTAAGTGAATTCAATAGAATATCTACATGCATCTCTGCAAAAGAAATTTGGGATAAACTTGAGGTCACACATGAAGGAACTAATCAAGTTAAGGAGTCAAAAATAAACATATTAGTACATAAGTATGAATTGTTTAAAATGGAATCCACTGAGTCCATAACTGAAATGTTTACTCGTTTCACTGAAATCATAAATGGGCTAAAAAGTTTAGGAAAGTCTTATACTAACTCTGAATTGGTGCGAAAAATTCTCAGGTCTCTACCAAGAATTTGGGAGGCCAAGGTAACAGCAATTCAGGAAGCAAAGGACCTCAATACACTACAATTGAAGAAACTTCTAGGATCACTCATGACCCATGAGTTGACCATGAGGCAAAATTCAGAAGATGAAGTCAAGAGAAGAAAGACCATTGCCCTAAAGTCTACCACTCCAAAACAAGAAACTGAATCGAAAGAATCTGATGATGATGATAAATTTGATGAAGGAATGGCTATGCTTGGAAGAAAATTCAGAAAATTTATGAGAGGTAAGAAGAGATTTCATAAAAAGAAACCCTTCTTCAAAGATAGCTCAAGCAAAGAAAAGGGTAAGGACAAAGAAAAGGAAAAGAAAACACCAATTTGTTATGAGTGTAACAAGCCCGGGCATTATAAGATAGATTGCCCGGAATTAAACTGGATGGCAAGAAAACTTAAGAAGAAGAACTTCATGGCTGAATGGAGTGAAAGTGAGGAGTCAAGTTCGGAAGAGGAAGATCATCAAGAGATGGCCCAAATATGCCATATGGCCAATAACGATGAGGTAGATTCTGAACTTGAATGTGATTTTACTGTTGATGAATTACATGATGCATTTTTAGAACTCATTGAAGAACACAAAAAACTCATCAATAAAAATAAAGTTCTAAAAGAAGAAAATCAATCTCTTATCAAAGATAAGCTGAAACTATCTCATAACTATGAAACATTAAGTAAGAGACTCACAAATGAAACCAAGAATCTAATTGCTGAAAATATCAAGTTAAAAGAAGATGCTGAAAAATATAAATCCTTAGTAGACAAGTTTACACTTAGCTCAACCAAATTAAATATGATTCTTGATAGTCAAAAAGCTGTATATGATAAGGCTGGATTAGGATATAAAACAAATAGGAAACAAAAATACTTAAAGAACATATTTGTAAAAGCTAAAAATAAAAATATTACTTGTCATTGTTGCAATAAATTAGGACATAAAGCATATGAATGTAACTATAGAAAGTCTAGCTACAACAAATTGAGTAATAATTATAAGCTTAAATCCAAGAAAGTTTGGGTTCCAAAAAGAACATCAAGTACTAACCCTAAAGGACCCAACATAGTTTGGGTACCTAAAGCTCATTCTTGATCTTGATTGCAGGGGTGTCTTGCAGCTAATAAGGTGGATAAACGATGGTATCTAGATAGCGGCTGTTCAAGACACATGACCGGTGACGTATACCAATTTGTCACCTTGGAGTCTAAGAAGGGTGGAGTACTAACCTATGGAGACAATGGAAAAGGGTATATCATTGGAAAGGGTAAAATTTTCATTACTCCATCTACCTTTATAGAAAATATTTTATTAGTTAATGGTTTGAAACATAACCTACTTAGCATAAGTCAATTTTGTGATAAAGGGTTTAAAGTCACATTTGAAGCATCAGTATGCATAATTACAAATCCTAAAGATAACAGCATTGTACTTATAGGACAAAGGCAAAGAAATATTTACATGGTAGATCTTCATGAATTAGGCAAGAAAAATGGATTATGTTTAATTACTAATGAAGAAAAGAAAAATGAAACAAATTGGCTTTGGCATCGTAGACTAGGACATGCTAGTATGGAATTAATATCAAAACTAGTCAAGAAAGAATTAATAAAAGATGTGCCAAAATTGATCTTTGAAAAGGACAAAATTTGTGGACCATGCTCATTAGGAAAACAAACAAAATCATCCTTCAAATCAAAGAATATAGTATCAACAACTAGGCCTTTTGAACTCATACATATGGATCTATTTGAACCCACTAGAACTGCGAGTCTAGGAGGGTAGAAGTATGGACTAGTTATAGTAGATGATTTTTCAAGATATACATGGGTTTCATTTTTGGCACATAAGAATGAAGCATTTTCAGCATTCTTGAAACATTATAATTATATCATAAATGAAAAGAAGCTCACCTTAATAGCAATTCGAAGTGATCATGGAACTGAATTTGAAAATCAACACTTTGAAGAATTTTGTAATGAAAATGGTATTTCACATCAATTTTCAGCACCTAGAACGCCTCAATAAAATGAGATTGTTGAAAGAAAAAATAGGACCTTGGCAGAAATGGCACGCACGATGCTGTGCGAGTCAAATCTTCCAAAGTACTTTTAGGCTGAAGCTATAAGCACTGCTTGCCATATTCTAAATCGGGTTTTAATACGACCTATAACCAAGAAAACTCCTTATGAACTTTAGAAGAATAAGAAACCAACCGCTAAATATCTTAGAGTATTTTGATGTAGATGTTTCATTTTAAACAATGGCAAGGAGGATCTAAGTAAATTTGATGCCAAGTCAGATGAAGTATCTTCTTAGGATACTCCACATCTAGCAGGGCATACAGAGTGTTTAATAAAAGAACTCTTGTAGTCGAAGAGTCAGTTAATATCATATTTGATGAGTCTGATAGTGAGTCTGCTAGGAAAGAAAATATCCTTGATAATGATGCAGGAATTATTAACTTTGAAAAATTAAATCTTGATGACGTGCCAAATCAAGATAAGGAAAATGATCGCGTGCCAGCACAATCTCAAGACTTGCCAAAGGAATGGAGGTATGCATATGGACACCCTAAAGACTTAATCATTGGTGATCCATCTCGAGGGGTAAGAACTCGATCCTCTCTTAGAAATTTAAATGATTATCTTGCTTTTGTTTCACAGTTAGAACCTAAGACTTATGAAGAAGCTGAAAAAGATACCAATTGGATAAATGCTATGCAAGAAGAATTAAATCAATTCAAAAGAAGTAATGTATGGACATTAACTGAGAGACCAAAGCAAAACTCTGTAATTGGAACAAAATGGATCTTTAGAAATAAATTAGATGAAAATGGGGTAGTTGTAAGAAATAAAGCTAGACTTGTAGCTAAGAGATACAATCAAGAAGAAGGGATAGATTTTGATGAAACATTTACTCCCGTAGCTAGATTAGAGGCTATTAGATTACTTCTAGCTTTTGCATGTTTCATGGATTTCAAATTGTATCACATTGATGTAAAAAGTGCATTCTTAAACGATTTTATAGAGGAAGAAGTATATGTAGAGCAACCTCCTGGTTTTGAGAATCATGAATTGCCAAATCATGTGTTTAGACTACATAAGGTATTATATGGATTGAAGCAAGCACCTAGGGCTTGGTATGATCGATTAAGCAAATTTCTACTAAATAATGACTTCAGTAGAGGAAATGTAGATAAAACACTTTTTCTCAAAAGAAAAGACGAAAATCTGCTAGTGGTACAAATATATGTAGATGACATAATCTTTGGTGCCACAAATGATAATCTTTGCAAAGTGTTTGCTAATTTAATGCACGGAGAATTCGAGATGAGTTTGATGGGAGAACTAAGTTTCTTTCTCGGATTACAAATCAAGCAAACCAAAGAAGGTATTTTCATTCATCAAACTAAGTATACAAGGGAAATATTAAAGAAGTTTGGGAATGAAAATCACAAGGGAGTAGGCACTCCAATGAATCCTACTAGTAAGCTAGACAAAGATGAGAAAGGAAAAAGGATTGATATTAAGCTTTATAGAGGATTAATTGGATCCTTACTCTACCTTACTGCTAGTAGACCAGACATCGTGTTTAGTATGGGAATATGTGCTAGATACCAATCAGATCCTAAGGAGTCACATTTAAGTGCTGTTAAAAGAATCCTTAGATATTTAAGAGGAACTACAAACATAAAATTATGGTACTCAAGAGACTCTTGTCTAGATTTGCTTGCCTACTCAGATGCAGATTTTGCTGGATGCAAATTAGATAGGAAGAGCACTAGTGGAACATGTCAATTTTTAGGAAATAACTTAGTATCATGGTTTAGCAAAAAGCAGAATTCAGTAGCACTGTCGACGGCTGAAGCTGAATATATAGCTACCGGTAGTTGTTGTGCTCAAGTATTATGGCTTAAGCAACAACTAGAGGACTATGGAGTTAAACTAGATAACATTCCTATAAAGTGTGATAATATTAGTGCCATCAACCTTACTAAAAATCCGGTTCAGCACTCTAAAGCCAAACACATTGAAATAAGATATCATTTTATTAGAGATCATGTGCAAAATGGAAACATATGTATTGAGCATGTATGTACTGAGAAACAATTAGCTGACATATTCACAAAATCTTTGAGTGAAGATAGATTTTGCACGCTTAGGAGGAAATTAGGCATATGTGATCCTTTTTATTGAGGAGATATAAAAGGGAGCAAGCAGTCTCATGATACACTCCTCCCATTTCTAAAAACCCATAAAACATTAGTCAAACTAGTCATCTATAGATTCCTTACTCATGTATCATTGTCCCAGTAAGAATTTGTAAGAATTGGAAGAAAGAAAAATTTTTAAAAAGGGAAAAGGAAGAGAGAAAAATTTCTGAACTAGGGTCGACCCAATCCAGAATAGGGTCGACCCAACGACGGGACCCCACTGTTAAAAGGGGGACCCGTGAGCAATCTAGGGCACTGTTTTCACTTTGTCCTCTTCCGAAAACCCTATTCTCCACTCTCAAATCTCCTCCAATCATCTCCAAACAGTAGATTACATCAAGATCTTGAAGAAATGGGACCCAAGAGAGCCGTAGCCAAGCGATCCGGGAGGGTTTCACGGATCACCCGTGCGGATAGGGCTGCTACAGAGCCTTCTACAGTGTCTCCACAAAGTGAGACACGTGTAGAGCCTCCTCCTCCTCCCTCCCCTTCAGTCCAACTTGCGAAATTTGCGGGGAGACCGCTTACCACGGGGAGAAGGATCCACTCCGAGTTTTTGGATCAAGAAGGGTTCCGTTTAGGGGAATGGATCCGAAGGCAAGGATGGGAGTATCTTTGCTCCATAGATGTGGTGATCTACCAGGATTGGTCCGTGAGTTCTATGCCTTCCTGAAAACTGGAATGGGAGGGCTTATATCTGAAGTTCGAGGAGTAAGGGTTAGAGTTTCCGAAGAGAGTTTGAGTGAGTTGCTTCATCTCCCCTGCGAAGGAGCAACTCCAGAAAAGCCCGAAAACAAGTTGAGAGCCTTGCAGTTGATTCTTGAGAATGAAGACTTCGATTATTCTGAAAATGTAATAGCAAGCTCTCTTTCAGCTGAAATGAGGTTGTTGCACAACTTCATAGGTCGGATTTTATTTCCGAAGAGCGGGAGATTTGATCTCATTTCTGAGCGAGATCTGGAGCACATTATTCAGGGCATTCCCCTGAATCTTCCGGCTATGATACTCAGGCAGATGAGAAAGGTCATATGCAACTCCAGAGTCTCCCTGCCTTATGGTATGATACTCACTCTGATCTTCCGACAGCATGATATATCAGTAGAGGGAGAGATCTCCAGGCATCTACTATTCACTGACACATACACTGCACGATCCCTTATTCGCATGGGTTATGAGAAGGTGAACGGGCAGTGGGTACGTGCTGGAGCTGGGATTCAGGGTGATGCACCAGAGGGTGATGCACCAGAGATTGGAGACCCCATCCCTGAGGATGAGGAGCCTACGGATCATCCTACAGCACCTTTAGAGGCTGGACCTTCGTCATCTGTTCCTGCGGGATACACAGATGAGTTTTGGAGTAGGATGACTGAGCTTATGTCAGCTCAGGCGAGGACTATCACTGATGGACTGACGAGCAGATTGGATATTATGACTGCTAAGATCAGCGATCTTAGAGAGCAGATAGGAGCTCTACGGAGAGAGAGAGAGGTTCATGGACCATCTGTGCCCCAGGCAGCTGAGTCAGAGATTTCGGCACAGAGTCATCCAGCTCACCGAGCTCCACGCCAGACTCAGTCCCATCAGGCTCGACCTCCCCTCGCCACTTATGCTAGGAGGATGAGGACTAGATCACAGCCATTAGATACCCCCTAGGCTGATATTAGCATTATGATTAGAGCCTAGGATATGTATCTAGTTCTCATATGTATTTTGTGTTGATCATGTACTTTGTACTTTGATTGAGGAACATTGTATTTGTTTTGTTTTGGCATTATTGTACTACAATGTTCCATTTTGATCAATGAAACTGAAATGTTTGTTAATTATTGTGTCTATTCCCATGCACCTATTTGATGATAACAAAAAGGGGGAGAAGCAACGAAAACGAAATAAGTTGAGCAAGGAAAGAGAAATAAGTTGACAAACAAGTTGAACATTATAATAGGAAAGGATATACATTTAAGGGGGAGCAATTTGTAACAATGAAAATGTTAAAGTCTAAGATTTAAATCGAATTTCAGAATTTGGCACATAGACTTTCAGAATTTGGCACATACCTTTCACACCTCGATACATAATCTGAAACTCATGCTTTATCTCAAATTTTTGAAGTTTCATCTTTAATGAAATATAAAAGAAAGGGAGAGTAATTCAAAAGGTCAAATTGGAAACATTTGGATGAAAAAGGGGGAGACTTCAGTCTCAAATTTGAAAAGCTGAAATTCAGCAACTTGAGCCCTTTTAAAACTAATTTTAAGATAAGTATCAGTAGGCTCATACTCTATATTTTGTAATCATCAAAAAGGGGGAGATTGAGGATGATAGTGGTATTTTGATGATTAATACAATAATCAAGAGTATGTTACAAGTTAATTCGATACATCATTTATAAATCTGTCACTCTCAGTACATTAGTATAATAAGATAAAGATGCATTTCATTGTTTATATGGATGAATCTAGCCTTAAGTTGCAGCAAAGTGTGGATTGAGTCGACCCCAAGATTGATTGAGTCGACCCAGGCACATCAAGAAACCATCTGGCACACTTCTGCAAAAATGGCACGGATGAACAGTAGTTGGGTCGACCCAAGTAAAGGATGAGTCGACCCAATCCTCAAGCCTCAAGAAAACAGTTCTCTGGAAACCCTGAGAGGGTCGACCCAAATGAAACTTGAGTCGACCCAAACTTGAGTCGACCCCAAGTTAACATGAGTCGACCCAAAGGCAATGACATTCAAAAATAGGTTCTCTGGAAACCCTGAGAGGGTCGACCCAAGTGGAAGTTGAGTCGACCCAACTGAACCTTGAGTCGACCCAAAAAGATGTTGAGTCGACCCAAGTGAAGGAAGGCTGAAATGCAAGGTTCTGTGGTTCTGAGAGGGTCGACCCTAGTAAATGCTGAGTCGACCCAAGTGAAAGTTGGGTCGACCCCAGTAAAAGTTGAGTCGACCCAAGCACGGGCAGAAGCATAACGGCTAGTTCTGTAGAAGTACTTTTTGACCTCCCAACAGTGAGTAACGGCTAGTTTTTGAATTCTAACCATTGGGGCTTGTCCAATGGATGAAGGAAACTATTTAAAGTGACACTATTCATCAGAGGAAACATCCTTTTGCAAAATATCAAAGCTTACACAAGAAAGACAAGTGTCCTAATCTTCTTCATCCAAGTGCTTCATTTAAGAGTCAAAAGAAAGTTATTGAGCAGATTCCAAGAGATATTAAGAGCTCCATCCACCCTTGAAGAGTGAAGCATTCTTGAAAAAGAAGAGAGAAGTCTCATCAAGCGATAACTATTCTCTAAACTCTTCTTTGTAGATTATAAATGTTATATTTGCTCATCTAGGAGCTTCAACTTTCTTCCTTCTTTTATTAATCACCTTGTAAAGGTTTGTTGGTGAGCCCATAAAACCAACGGTGTAGGTTTATTGGTGAACCCGTAAAACCAATTGTGTAGGTTTATTGGTGAACCCGTAAAACCAATTGTGAAGGTTCGTTGGTGAGCCCGTAAAACCAACATAGGTTTTTGGTGATCCCGGAAAACCAAAGTGTAAAGGTTTTTGGATTGTGAGCCCGGAAAACAATCCAACTGTAATCCGCAGGATTATAGTGAATTCCCAAGGGGTCGCTTGGGGAGTGGACGTAGGTGCTTAGGAGAGCACCGAACCACTATACTTCTTGTGTGTTTGTATTGTGCATTGTTCTATTTCACTAACTCATCAATTGACATAAGTAAGATAGTAAAAATTAAGAGAAACCAATTCATCCCCCCTCTTGGCTTGTCACCTTGGGCAACAACTCCACTCCACAAATTCGGGTCGACCCAATCAGGTTTAGGTTGGGCCCGGGTTTGGGCTCAAGCCAGGCTAGGGCCTGGATTTTCCAAAAATTTCAGGCCTAAGCTCGCCGTGAAGCCCGAAAAAATTCGAGCCAAGCTCAGGTAGGGGTGTAGCCCGGCCCAGCCCAGCCTAGCCCTAACTATGACACTTTTAAACCCAAACAAGCAAGCAAACACATACATAGATACATACATGCATACAAGGTTCGTCTCAGTACCGGACCCCGTACTAGTGTCACACTAGCACGGTGTCGGTATAGTATGGTACAAGGCCATTTCGGCATACCAAGTGTCGATACGCCACCCATACCGGATATTGGTACCAAACCGGTACGGTATAGTACGCCCTGTACCTCTCAGTAAGGGCCAGTACAGCGAATCATGCACGCATATGTGATTTGGACTACACACTTCATGTTAACTCCTTGAAAAAAGAGCTAACGATTCAAAAACAATGATGGACCATGTAAATTGAAGATTCAAACTGCTGAACATGATCTACATTTAAAATAAAAAAAAAAAGCCTAGAAACCAAAATTCATGTGCATTGGTGGTGTCTAACCTAATCATCAAATAGGTGCCAAAATGGATGGTTTTAATAACATGATATTATGTTTTACTATGAACTTATCATCAAAGCCTAGTGATTTTAAATCTATCCATATTTATGATGCATAGATCATGATTCATAAAGAGGATTTCCAACTCTATCATGTATTTTACCTATAATTGTTACCGCTCGTTTTTGTACTAACTTAATGACCACCAAAAAATATAAAGTTTAGTTTCTAGGCACTTGGTAATGTAGATCACCTTCAAGAGTTTGGATCTTCAATTTGAATGGCATAGACTGAGAGGCTTTCCCACTATATATAGAGTCAATGTTTTAGCAGCAGATTCCTTACTCCCTTCAATGAGTGGACAGCAAATGTCCTCCCATTCTCTATTTGACGTGTACTAAGAGACAATATAACCGAATCAACCATCCAAGTAGGATCGTACATTATTTATGCAAGAAAATAGTATCATAAAATAAAGAAAGTGGCATTAATGCTTTATACTAATACAGAAGTCATGATAGGAATAGAACAATATAGCCATACAGATCCGGAATAACCTGATTTCAGTTTCTCATCAACAGCCCAGTCGAGCGCTCTTTGGGCTGGTTCAGTCAATGGAGGATGCTCAGGACTGAAAAAGTACATGTCAGATTTTCCAAGCAACTTGACAGTTTCCTCACGCACTTTCAAAAGGGTAATTCCATTTGCACGTAAAAACTTTGCTGCTTCACTGGTCCCTGCAAGCAAGAGAAAAGGGAAAGACTCAATCAATGATCCTTGGTTATACATTCACCCCAATAATAAAAAGAAAAACACAGATCTAAATGATTTAAGTCCTCTTCAACTACAAGGAAAGTTAACATTGCGAGCCCTAAATGCACTTCGATGCAGCATAATAACTTCTTTGGAGATAGGAAGTTTGTCAAGGATAAAACGTTACCAATAAAATTGCTTAAGCTAGACTATCAAGAAACCTATCTTGAGAAAAGTATGAGGAGAATCAGTCATATAATTGAAGGGGATAAACTCACATACATAGTTCAGGCATTGTAAGGCATCTTAACTCAGAGAATTCAGGTCCCACATTCCAAATGTCAACCCTGTAACTTCTCACTTCATTCGAATCTTATCTACATAAGCTTGTTAAGAATGACGTCCTTAGCCAACTTAGATCGAAGAATGATGGCTCCCTATTGAATGGGTTAGGTTTGGATATTGGTGTTAGACTCATTCTTTACATGATTATTTTCTGTTATTTTTGCCAGTTTTAGTCTTATAATCCAACCCTAGGGGTCAAAAGTTTCTAATATTTTCTCGATTGAGGGTGTTTTATTAGCTCTTCTGGTAGGTTAGAATTTTTATAATTTCTTGTTATTTCTGTACTTGATTTCCGTTTTTTTGCTCTCTCTCCTGGTCCAATTTATTATAAATTATTATTAAAGTAGAAGTCTACCTCTGATTCATCTTCTTAAACGAGTATGATAAACAGCACAATATGAAACTGTTTAGTAAATTCATGATTGGAATAAGAGGACAACTGACTCAGTGGTTGGTATGCATGAAAAATGCAGCACTATATATTAATCTTGTAAAATAAGAAACTGAAGGCACGCTGCATAGCAAACTAAGAAAATGAGGAAAAGAATTATGCATGCATTAAAGTACTGAAGTTGAGAATAAAGCAACAAGTAGGAACTGAAAACTTCCAGCACAAAAGCACAGATGAAGAAGTTAAGGATCAATTGCATAATTATTTTGTACTTCATAATATTCTTTTTAGTATTCATATTAGTGTCTGTATTCATATTACATGTGAATAAAAAAGTGGAGAGTAATACGAGAGTCCTACATGCACATACACATAGTAGCATAGAAGGAGCTAAATGGTGATTGATTCCCATGACAAAATTTCAATGTCATACAAGGGTTATAAATTTAGGGATGGAGGCAGGTAATAGGTTAAAATTCAAAAAAATTTACGCCAACAAATCAAGCAGATTTGAACAATTTACAGTAAGAGGGATGACAGAGGGTAACCTTTAGGCTGTAGACTTTCTTCAAAGTGAGGAAAATAGTTTAATTGAGTTTCCATGTTCTATGGATGAATTCAAATGAACAAATCAGATTGGCAACTAATGTTCAATTTATAAAACTGTCATATCTAGAGGGAACTAGAAGTTGAGCAGATTGGGGATTTCACTCAATTCAACCTATATCAACCCTCATTCCATATTGATTTTCATTATAGCTCCTATTCTTGTAGATATAAGAACACCAAAAGCAATTTTAACAAAGTTGTAACTTGTAAATTAGATATTACATTCCTATCCTAGTATATTACTAAAGTAAGGCACTACTAATATGAATTTTAAGGAAAACATAAGAAACAACTAACTACTTCCATAAACTATATACCTTTAGAAATATCTTGCATCACACTGCATAAGAACTTAGAGAAAATCCCTTGAAGAGAAGGATCCTCGGTGGCACCAAGGATGATATCAAGGCAATGATGCATCCAAAAATTCCTTGGCTTCACAAACTTTTCTTATAAATCTAATGAACAACTTCAAAACTACAACACTGTTAAGCAAGGTTTGAAGGTTCAGCTGAAACCGATCAAGAACAAACTAAAGATTTGGTTTCATTTAGTTTCAGCTGGTTTAGGTTACCGACCAAAACTATTATTTTTTATTTTTATTCTTTCTTTCACAAATAACTATGTAAAACACTTTCTACCATTCATCAATACAATTCAACCACACATTTACTTAGGCTTTAATGACCCAATCCACTTTATTTATGATATAAACTACAAACTATATTATTATAGTGGGTAAGATGCAACCTTGATGTGTGTTTTTCACTTATAAAGAACACCATAATATGTAGAAGTAAAGGTGTTTATGCCTTCCTAGGAGCTTTGATATTATTTTTGAGATGAGATATATAATTAATGTTACAAGAATGCCATGCACAATGCGCAAGGAACTAATGAAAATGTAAATATAAATTTATATAATAGAAGAATAAATATTTTTTCAAAAAACAGAATGAAAAATAAATTATAAGTAGAATGTATTTAATAATCAGTAACCATTCCAAGACACCGACCGACACTTTAACCCTCCCAATCGCTTCAATCACCATGGCACCAACTGGAATGTAATTTTTTTAAAATTGTTTCAAATGTGAAATTTAAATAGGGCTTGATAAAAGGTAATTAAGAAGAGTTTCTATGCTTCCTAAAATAATTAATAAGAGTTTCTGTGTTTCCTAAAATACTTAAGAAATTTCAGCTTGGCTGGAACATTTTTTAAATATTTTTCTCATGTCAAATTTAAATAGGGCTCGCCAAAAATTAATTAAGAAGAGCTTTCTAAATTTGTTAAAATAATTAATAAGGTTTCTTGCATTTTCTAAAATAATTAAGAAATTTCCACGTTTGAAGAAAATATTCCCTAAAATAATAAAGAAGCAAGCTTCCTGAAAAAAAATTTCCTTTAAGAAAATTCTAAACAAATAGTTTCAAATAATTTTTCCTCATAATTTTTTTAAAAATAATTAAGAAGAGTCGGTGCCTAGTGATATTTCTAACAGCTTCCAATGTGTGGTTGCTCAAAATGGATGCCTTCAAAAATTTCCTAAAATTTTTGCATCCCTAAATTAATTTATGTGATACCCAAATAAGGCTCAACAAAAAAATAAATAAGAAAAGTTTCTGTATTTCCTAAAATAATTAATAAGAGTTTTTACGTCTACTTAGATAATTAAGAAATTTCTACATGGAGGAAAATATTCTCTTAAAAAATTAAGAAGCAAGCTTCCTAAAATATTTTTTTTCCTCTAAGCAATTTCTAAATAGACGGCTTTAAATAATTTTGTCCTCATAATTTTTTCTAAAATAATTAAGAAGAGTCCAACGCATGGTGATTATTTCTAATGGCTCCCATTGCATGAGAACTCTGCATGGGGATATTAAATGGATGGCTTCAAATAATTCCTACAGTTTCTGTACTTCCCTAAAATAATTTCTACATAAAGACAAATATTTTTTTCTAAAATAATTTCTTTCTGGGGAGTATATATGAAGTTTCTATTATTGCATTTTCCTAAGATAATTCTAGATCTTTCTAAACATATTTCTAAATATTTAGATAACTTTAGCATATATAGATATGTTTAACATACTTAGATAACTATTGCTTATCTAGATAACTAGATAAATTTTTAAATTATTCTGGATGTTTGAGACAATTTTTCTAGGATTTTTTCTAATTTTTCTGAATTTTAGAGAGGGGTTGAGTTTTCTTTCTCCTTTCCATTTAATAGGTGTAGAGATGTTCTTTTATACATTTCTTATAGTTTATGAATAACCGAGTGATATTTTGTTAATAAATTAGTACATTCATGTGATGTAATTAATGTGTCAAGATTCAATAAAATCAAATTTCAGCCTAAAACTAGCCATATAATATAAATTAGGTCTCTAGACGACCTAAAATCAAATCAAATACTTTGAAATAACTTGTCTTGATTTATTTTATTATTTATTTTTCTTAATTTTATTAGGACTTTTAAATTGTTTGGTCCAAAACTCCAAAACTCATAACGAAACTGTCAAAACCTCTGAAACTATAGAAACCAAAACTCTATCGGGAGGGATCCAAACACAAACAAAAACCGAATTTTAAAACCTCACTATTGAAGATCTCATAATGGAAAAAGAAATAGATAAAGCTTATCATGTGATCTACAGCCTAGATTGTATGATCCAGATCAAAAATGAGAGAAATGATCTGGATTAGATCATGGAATCAAAACCAAAACTACAGAAACCAAAACTCTATTGGGGGATCAAAACCAAAACATAAACCAAGTTCGTAAACCTCGCTACTAAAGATTTCAAAATGGAAAAAGGAAATATGATAATCACAAGATCATACGATCCACAATCTAGATTGCATGATCCAGATCAAAAAAGAGGGAAATGATCTAGATTAGATCATGGAATCAGAATCAAAAAAAAATTGAACAATCCGAAATTGAATCTGGCCATCCAAATTGTGCATCATCCGATCCAGTTGAAATAGCCTTGGAGCACCGTCCATGCACAAAAACAAGTTGTCTTTGTTTCATGCATGAACAGTGATGCACATCCATGTCTTCTAATGAATTCACATGATAATGCAACTCTCTTTCTTCCCTTCATTCGTTTGTATTTCCATCAAAGAGTCCACGTTCCTCACTTCCTTTTCAAACTATTTGTTTTAATAATTTCATGGTAGCTTAGTAGCTTTAGTCCCTTAATTTGCAACACCCTCCACCATCATTGCAAAGGACTTGTAATAACATTGCATGGAATGGAATTTGTATTTGTAACCATGCCACAAACCATACCCCTATCCTACTCCTTCCAAATTTCATTAAGTATAACTTGCCTCCTTTTTTCCAAGCTCATCCTTATCTAGAATAAGATAGATATTCATTGTCACCTTTTTCCTTTGTCACTCAATTGAACTTCCCAATCTTTTTTTTTTGGTACATCAACTTCCCTATCTTTATAATAAAATCCATATGGCTAACATCATATTGTTTTGCCTTTCTTCTTTTTCATTTTAATTAGCATCCAATAGCTTCTTCCAAAGAATAACAACCCCACCATTTGCTTGCAAACAGTTCCGACCTTTGGATATGTCCAAGCAAAGTGATGCTTCATTTGGAAAACCACTTCCCAAAACTTTCCATAACATTAATTACATAGCAAGCACTTTTTATTATCTAAAGTAACTTGCTTGCAATGTTCCCATGTGATATCATTATCATTTTGCTTCTTCCTCCCTATACTCAACAGCCTGTAAATCACAAGAACAAATAAAAAAGTTTTTTTTTATAAAAAGAAGTACATCCCCACAATCCAGGGTCCTAGGAGGGGCAAACTGGAACAAACCTAAAACTTGGCCTTCATTTTGCACAAAGTGGTGTAGGTTCAGCCCAAGCCTTTTACCATTGCACCAAGCAATGACCCCTAAATCGTAAGTAAGAATAGAACCAAAATAAACTAGTATAACGACAAAAATAAATAGACATGTAGGTATACAAGAGGTTTTATCCGAACTTAGACCAAATCTTGTTCCAAGGCTCAATTTGTGCGAGCTTTCGGGGCACAGGCTGCTGTACCAGGTGCCGGGTTGGGTTGGTTGCCCGAAGATCCGATTCACTACGCAAGCCGTAGCGCGCGTACTCTTCTTTACTGAGCGAGACAGACTCTATCCAGATCTATGCAAGCACACGCCTTCATTCTCCTTCGATGTTGATGCACATGGGTAGACAAGCTCTCAAATTCAAATAAAAAAGAACTAGGAATAAGATCAAAAAGCTCCCAAATTTGGAACTTTCTTCTCCTCAAAACCTCCAAAACCCTTTTTCTTATTTTTGAGAGCAATAGAGACGCAAGAAAATGTTTAAATGCGTAGTTAAAGAACATAGAAGAATTGGAAAGAATAGGATATAGTTTATTATTGAAAATATAAAAAAATATGTGAGCATTGGTTCATTGTTCGTACCAAAACAAGGACAGGCATCATTGTTGATAGATATCACCCTGAATTTGTTCATGAACACCAGGGGCTAGTTAAAGTGAATTGGATGATCCAATGGATCAGACAATCCACGATTTAGATCCAACAACCTAAGTTTTGATAATCTAATCTTCCAATTCCGATTTTCATGGTCCAATCTGGATCTTTTTCCCTTTTTCTGATCCAAATTGTGGAGCACATGATTTGGACATCATCAAAGATAGCTATAACTTCTTACCAGATGCATCCTGAGAAACATCATGATTAGGAAGGTTTCAAGCCCAAGACAGATGAGATGATAGAGGTCAAGCGGCTGGATATGTAAACAGAAAATAGTTTTACTTTAGTACATATTTTCTTGAGCGAAGAACCTAAAATTGTTAATTGAATATGAATTCCTTTGTAAAAGTAATCTACCTTTTGATCTTGTTCTATGAGAATTTATTAAACATGCTCCCTTGATATTTCTAAATCCTCATCTATGTTTTTCATATTCAATTAGTATATGAAATGATATAGCCCATTGGCATTAACGCTGCAACTAATTTTCCAGTGTAATATAGAAAAATTATGATCTAGGCCAATCTTTATAAACAGAAAATATGGATGCACTGGGGAGATAAACGAGCAAGTAAGAGGATGCAATGGAGAAGGAAACAAAGTTGAGAAAGAAGAAAATAACGGCAGAAAATTCCTAGAAAAGGAACTTATTCATATAAAATAAACCATAGACCGTACAAAATTTGTCTCTCCTCATGGATCCTAAGTTATAGAGCCTTAGAACTCCAAAACAAGGTCTTATAGTCTTGGATTCCCAGGCAACCTCTAATGAACCTAGGAGATTAACTTACAAAATTTGGCTCAAAATAAGACTCCTGATTAAGTTAAAACTTCAAAACTTTAAAACTAATCATGTTCCTAATAAAAAATAACCAACAATATTTCAAAATTAGTAAAATTCTTATTTCAGTGGAACCATACATGCAAAGCCATGGAACTATTTGAAAACATAATAGCAATATGTTAAAATCCCAATCTAAATCTAAAGTAGGGCATGTTAACAACAATCTTACTTAGAATAGTATGAAAAGATAATAGAAAAATTCTCTAAAGATTAATTAAAAAAATATAAGATATGCACCCTACTCCAGAAAACTTAAGGCTTGTTTGGCATCGCTTTTCTCATGGTTTTCTGTTAACACAGCAAATAAGACAAAAGGTATGTTTGGTGCTGCTGTTTTTTTAAAAAAAAAAAGCATTATTATGATTTTTGAGAAAAGTGAAAGCAAGAAAATCCTGCTTTCACTTTCTCCAAAAATAGGAACTAAAGTTTTTTTAAGTGGAACCCCCTCCTTGATACCCTTTTTACCACCACCACCACCACCACCTTTGCCACCACCACAGCCACGACCTCCATCACCGCCTCCGCTTCCTCCACCATAGAGGCCATTGTCATTACTGCTGCCACCGCCACCTCCACCACCATCATCATCCTAATTGCCACCATCAAAGGATGGAAAAGGATTTGGTTTTCCTGAATTTGTATATAACAAAAAATAAAAATAGTTGGCCACACCTAATATGTTTTTTGAACACTAAAAGAATCTTAGAAATATTACTTTTATTTTCTGAAAGTGAAGTAATGCTAAAAGCAACCACAAACAGAGGGTTTCTAAGATTCCATGGAACATCAAATAGGCCCGAAAAACCCAAAATTACAGCTTGATAAATATTAACCTAGTTTGAACCTAAAGTAAAGCATGAAGAAAATTTGGACTCTGGATCAGCTAGATGTGATTCTAACAAAAATATTTAACTCTACATCAATAAACTAGAATTTCACACATGGTATGCATGCGACCAATTTACTTGACCTCAAGTGAGGGAAAAAAAAATAGAACTACAAAGAGAGAAAAGAAAAAAAAAAAGATAGTAAGCTCATGGTAGTGGACATACATAGAAAAATTTTCTTGTTTGGACTGGAGGATAAACTTCCATGTTCATAAGGCTAGAGTCCTTAGAGATATGGAAAGTGCACTAAAAACCGGGGTCAAAATGTGGGGTATAGTCAAAACATGTGAGTTCCCATTATAATGGTGAGATAGAAGTAATCCAAAAAGGGGTGACACATGTGGCAATCTAAAGATATTAGGAAATTAGGGGTTTTAAGAAACTGATTTATAATATTATCAGATACACAAAAATTAGGGCTGGATGAATCATCATGTTCTCTAAACATGCTAAAATATACTCATTATACTCAAGTAGGGTTTTTAGTAAACTTTTGGATCAAATGTGCCACAAATATAGTCAAAAACAGCTTCAAACAAAATGAGTATTGGTAGTAAAATTGAAGAGAGACAAAATATATGAGATTCCATCCTAGAAACACAATGATTATTAGCTATTACACAATACCAATCCAAAGATCCACTTGATGCACTTATTAGTAACCCCCAAACAAGTCCAAAATTGTTCTTTACTAAACTTGCATGCCATACACAATATGTGTGATTATTTTACAATATTTGATCCTTTTGTCTTATATGAAAAGGTACGACCATAGCAACTTAAAAAATGATTCACTTAAATAAAAAAAGAAGTTTCCACTTTTTTGATTGTGCCTAACCAAAAAGAAAGAAAAAAATCCAATCCATAAAGCCTTTTTTTATCAGTCCAAGATGTAAAACCTGCAGCTGGATGGGTGGACATCAACAGAGTATAACACATGGAAAGAGGATATAACATATCAATTTAGTGCAGAAAGAAGGAAGATATACTTTAAATTTCAAGCTATGTTTGGAAACATTGTGCGCTGAGAAAATCATGGAAAAAAATTAAGCCATGTTTAAAAACACTGATTTTAAAACCAGATTGCAAATTTTCAGCTGCACCAAGTAAATCCATTTTTAAAGTTGCCCTGTCATGATGGTAGATGATGTGATAGACTCTGCTCTTAAGCTAGTCTAATTTGATTAAAAATGGGCATGTATACCTGTCACGCTCCGTTCAGTCTATCAGATGAAATTAGTTCAATTTAATCCAGAAGTAGAAAACTTGATGAATGGTGTAAATGGTTCTACTTATGACTTGATAGGTATTACTATTATCCATAGATCCATAATTTTTTCAGGTTTATCTCTTATGAACTTTTGAGTTTATTTTAGAAGTATGTAAGAATTTGAACAAATCTATACTTTATGAAAATACATATAGCAATATGGAGTATGTTTAAGGGTGTGATGTGGATAAGAGTAAATTCATGATAATGTCAAGATTTCAGTTTGAATCAGGGCCGGACATGCTCCAAGTCCATAATTTTATACCTTATCAAAGGCGCTGTAATTAGTTGATCATTCAACCACCAAGAAAGAATAGAAGAGGTGAAATAAATGGCCTGACAAGGGACATTCATAAAATGGTGTGGTTCAAAGATGTTTCCATGGGAGAACTGAATTTTATCAGTCTGAATTGATATAGGTATAAAATGTCAGTTTGAGACTAGAGTGGTGTGAAAGCCAGCCTCTTTCGCCGTATAGTGTGCAAGACTAGTTGTAAAGGTCTGACCATTTATTTACTGTCACTTGGGAAGAAGCATCACCAACTGCTCGCTCCACTTGGGGAGAAGTGAAGGTTAAAAATGTATTTGTTGGCAGCACCAAGTGCTCAGAATCCTGATGAAGCATATTTGCTGAGTCTAACATACAAGGGTTCTTAAGCAACAGAGATACAAAATGTGAAATTTTTAAGTTGTACAATTTATATGTATTGGACCTTATATGCTGCACAATGTGTCACCTATTGCCAATAAGCAAAGGCAGTAACCAAGGAATCCTGTCAAAAATTCAAGACCTGATGAAAGTGGACCATCAAATATGAGACATCATAATGTGAAACGAATATCCTTACATATTTTAAGTCCCAAGGATGGGAAAACTTCACTTTGATTTGTACTTACTCAATAATTCCAACTTTGCAACGAGGAACATGAGCGCGAGCATGAAAATGAAGACTCTCTATGATATCCTAAAGATGCTAAAGAAGTTAAGAACATATTGAGTATTCTGCTCTTTTTAAGCAGATCTCAATGGCTTTTACAGAGAAAGGGAAAACTAGCAATGCACAAGTATGTTCAACACTGAGGTCAATCCATAACCATCATTCCTAATAGGAGTTGAATGAACATTGTGTAAAAAGAGTTTGTTCAGAAGTTTCTTCTAATACTGGAAAAGCATTCCAATATTGTATAAGCCTATGAGGTCAAGACATGTCCACTGAAATTTGTAAAGTTTGCATTTCCATTATTTAGAAAAGGTTGTCAACAGAATTTCCAATATCATATTATTCCTGTGATCTCTAACCCTTGTTGCTTGGACAATCGACTATTTGATCAGATAGCATGAAGGATCACTTTGCTAGTACTTGCACTTTCACCCACCAGTCGCTACATAAGAGAAGGCCTAAAAGACAACGCAAGAAAGCCAAGAGAATGAAAAATGAAATCACTTTTAGCTCTCATGATAAGGAAAGCTAATGAAGGCATCAAGAAGAAAAGGATTACTCCTTTGTTGGAGAGGAGTTGTTTCAAGCTTACGGAAATTAAAAACGAATAAACATGGGCAAGAGAAGGGTCAGTCAAATGAACGAACTAGCACCAGAGTAATGCAAATGGAGTTCCAAAGAAACAAAAAAAAAAGGCAATCTCTCTATCTGAAAAATTACATTCCTCTAGTGTAAATATGACCAAGATCCTCTATACACTTTTTCAATTGACCCAGTTGGGAAATTTCGGACCAAGTCTTGAACAGAAAATCAATATGAATCTAAAATCCCCTCCTTTTGAAGAATATAGCGCAAAAGCCGCAAATTGATATCGCATTACTCAGACTTATCTTTTTAGTACCTGATTGACTGCTTTTTACATTTCTAATTGGCAAGAGGAAATCAGAGACACATAATTCTTATCAACCTCTGCAAACAGCTTTCATGTGGGAAGAGGATTGAGGAATCCTCCCTCCCAACCACAGTGAAGAAACTGACAGCAATAAAAGCATGTAATGAAAAGCTCAAAACTTTTAGGTATCACATGGACTTAAGATAATGAAAAAAAAAATAACTGATTGGCTGGTTTGGCCATGTAGAAAAAAACCCAAAGATGACCAAGCAGGTACTCTATTTTGCATAGAGAGAAGGGGTAAACCTAGGAATATCCTAATGACATAACCAAAAATCGATAGAAATGAATGGGATGCAACTTAGAGTACCAAAGTCAATCTGTAATAGATAGTTACCTCAATGATACCGCCTCCATCCCTAAAGCAAAGATTACTTCTAAATGCATAATTCTAGTTTCTGAGAAGCAAAAAGGCTATTGTACATCGTATCATTAAGCAAGTTAACTAGTCCAAACAAGCTTACCGCTCAAAATAAGAAGCACCAACTAAATTATACCAGAAAGAAGACTAAGGACCATGAATCTTAGAATTAAGTACTGACCCTCGACCAAGATACCCATGAGGAGAGCCTCCGTCCCAGTGTTGGGGTACTTGAGCTTCCTCGCCTCCAGTTCCGCCATGCTGAAAGACTTTATCGCCCTCACCGACCACCTGCTCCATTTATTACAAAATCATCATCATTACCCAAACACAATCCTCATCGAAGAAAAAGAATCAAATTAGCATACTTGGGGTTCTTCTCGGTCGGAGCTCCCTCCGGTTTCCTGCAAGAAAGAAATAAGATTGAGAAATCAAAAATGCAATCAAGAATGATTCTTGAAGACAGGGTTTGGAAGGGGCGGTTGGTACGCGGTGGGGAGCATGGAGAAGACGGCGGGGGAGCGAGAAGGGCTGGGCCTGGGGAAGAGAGGCGTGATACTGGCGCACGCAGAAGAGGGAGGGGCGGGGTCTCCGAGGAGAGAGGTCGCAATGGGGTTGGGCTTGCGGTGGTTGGAGGGAAGCGAGAGAGAGGAGGGGGAGGGGACGATGGGCTTCTTGTTGTTTTTGGAGAAGGAGGGGAAGGTGGAGGTAGAAATCGGGAGGGCGGAGAGGGTTCGAGCTGCCATCTTTTTGCCCTTCTTTCTTTGTCGGTTGGTAGCTTCGCTCGGGGAGAAGGAAAGGGAAGGACTTCTATAGAGGGAGATTGGAAGAGAGGAAAAGAGCCGCGGTTGGGTGCTCGCTTGAGAAGGATGAGGGGAATGGACGAATAGGAGCTGGGGCTTGAGCGACAGGGACGTGCAGTCCTTTGGAAGACGCCTACCCGAAATCAATTTTTTTTTTTTTTTTGCAAAGCAAGGAATAGATAACATTTAGACTAAAAAAAGTAATTTATTTATATTTTTATATATTAAAAAATAATTTTGAAATTTATTATCTATATTTTTTGTATTATTTTTCAAGTGCAATACTAAAATGTATCCATATTTTTCATAATATATTTATTATACAAATATTATTATATATAATTATATCATATTATATTATATAACATATAATAATATATAATACAATATAGATGATTTATATTATTATTTATTATAAAATACTATATTATATTAAAATAATATAATATATTGTGATATTTTATTATCTACTATATTATAATAATATCATATAATGTGTTACAATAAAATATATTATAATAAAATTATAATATATAATATAATATAATGTACATTATATCATATTATTTTGTAAAATAATAAAAATATAATATATGGTATTATGTTATAATATTATTACATTATTATTATAAAGGTATTTTAGAAACAAAATAAAAAAATATTTTTTTATTTTATTAATAAATGCTATCCATGAAAAATAACTTAGTCATCTAGAAGCATGAAAATATGGGTAAGTTCGTCAATAGAAAGTTGATCAACTTTTCTATAGTATTTATCCACCAAAGAAGAGGCCCAAGTAAAACAAAATCATGCAATGATCAAGCTCTTTAGAAATATTAAATTTTTTGCGGTAGCTGTTATTCATAACCAAATATGGCACGATAACAAAACTTTGTAGAAATCAATAAAGCTTAACCATGTCTGAGGATTTCAAGTTCATGAAATCACTTTTTCATAAACCAAAAATAAAATCCAATAATTCATACTTGGGCATGGCCCTCTGACCTAATGGGTAAGCATGGGATTCAAGCCCTTAAAAATAGTTATAAGTTTGGCATTTAAGAATCATCGGTGAGGTTGAAACTTTTAGATTTTGAAAAAATTCAAAATAAATTTGATAAAAATTTTGAAAAATTAAATTACTTAGTAATAATATATAAATATTTAGATATATATTTATATATAAATAAGTTATAAATATTCAATCAATTTTTTTAGCATGAAATTTTTTTAATGAGTAATGTTTACTGATTTATCATTAGCACAAACCCTTTGATGACTTATCGGCTGCGGTGCTTGAGAAGTGTTTAAAAAAGGAGATGAACTGGAATCATATATCATATTATTTCATAATCGAGTAGAAAAGGGATATATGAAATTCATTCTCTTTCTCTATACATCTTTGCAAGAACCCAAAATCTTATCCAAAAAACTAGCTGGAAAAAATTATTTGAATTCTTTGACTCTGTATAAATACCCAAGATCTATGCAAAACATAATGGGGAACTAAATACACTCCAAAAGTCCCCCTATACTCTCCCCATTTCGGTAATGATGTCCCAATTAGGCCAAGGATCCAAATATATTTAATTCTAATCACAAGTATTATAAATCCAATTCAATTACAAACATCATTATTAACCCATGATTCAACCAAATAGACCCAAGTTGTAATGGCTCACAGTCCACATGGACCACACGTAAAGAAAGGGAAAGAATTGGTGGACTACAACTCTTCTTCGGGTGAGAGTGAACCACTGTTCATTCACATGAAATACTCTCTTCAGGTGAGAGAAAACCCATGCAAAGCAAATTCTTAACTTTACGTACCCTACAAGCCTAAGACATCCCATACAATTAAATACTCCTCCCCCCATCATGAGATCCGAGCCATCACTTATCAGTTCCTCCCCATCACTCCTCAACTCCCTTGTTCACATCTCTTGCTTCGGAATTCCTCTCTTCTCCTCGTCCCATTGCTACCAATTATTGTTGTAAGCACCCTCAAGCATCCCCTCCAAAGCTCTTAAAATCTGAAAACAATAAGTGATTATGTGAGTAAACTATACTCCATGGCTTTAATTGATCTTTATCTAACTAACCTATGCACTTTGCTTTGACTAAACTCTAATCGCCTAGGACCCCATCCTATTGCACCTTCAGTTGATGAATTGTATGCTTAATTGCAATTAGTTGAACCCAATTGCCACAATTAACTAATGTCCCTTAATGTCAATCCCAAATCTCTACCTATTCTTCCAAACTCATCCTATTTTGCACTATTCAAAATCTAGTTCACCCTTCTTCCAACTTCAATTTTGCCCTTCTTCAGGCTAACGAGATCACTATGGCTACTACTGTGTTACCATCTAGGATGGCTAGGGACATCTGAAACTCCTGCTCCGCTGATGCAATGCCTCGGTTTGCCTTTATCTCTTGTGAGCCTCCACCTTCTGGCTATCTCAAGGTAAACTACGACAGTGGTACATCTATTGATGGAGATAGCGGTGGCGTGTGCTTTGCGATCAGATATCATGACTTGCGGCTGATTGCAACGGGGGACCTGTGCACTCACGGTTTGTCCGCTATTGACGCGAAGCTTCGGGCAGCTTAGAAGGATATTACCTTTGCGAGGTATGCTCTTGGTGCTGACGGCATCTACCTGGAGGGGGACTCTGCCACAGTGATAGATTGGATTTGAGGTAGGGAACACTTTGGGAGTGGGCACCCGCTATTGTGCGACATTCGTGGTCTGGTGAGGGGCCTATGTTCATTCCAAGCAGTCTATGTATTCCGGAAGACGATAAGGCTGCTGACTAGGTTGCCTCATTTGTTGCTCGACACTCTGATGTAATCCTATGAATAGGTAATGTTGCCATCCCTACTTCCCTACATCATTTTTTTTGCTTGATTCTTCTGACTGTACTTACACGCGAGCTGTATGAGCTACTGCTGTAACCAAAAAAAAAATCCAACTTCAATTGAGCAATTGTGAGCTTAATTGAATAAGATCTCCATCAATTTCTCCATTTAATTTCCTTGAACTAGTTAAACCATTTCTTTTGATTCAGCCTGATTCACTAACCTGATTTTAATTATTCTCTAGTTGACCTTCATTCCCACTTTCCCTCTACTTAACTAGATCCAACATGACCAAATTTCTATACTTGCACGTCTACTAGACCCGTCTAACTTAATTTTGAGCCTAATTTAGACTATTTTTGAAATCCTATCATATAAACTTTTTATTTGGCTCAAATTTGAATCGTAGGATCCTATCATAACCTATAGGTATCCCATGTTTAATTTCACTATCTTTTTCAATATCTTTACCCCTCTCAATAAAATCGTCTTAAAAATCTCTAAAGATCCATTGAGAATATCAAAAAGAAAAATAAGTGACAACATCATTTAAATATAAAATTACTGGGCTTGTTACCCCTTATCTCTAATTTTTTTATGCTTCTTGGGGCCCTAATCCATGCACCAATCAAATAGGCACATGACGCATGGCACATAGCTATAGCAATCTATTGCTAACTACAAATGATCCCTTTCTATGCTTTGTTGGGTGCTTCACAGGCTCTAGAGACTTCTTGTTTAGTCCCCCACCCTTTTTTGCAATTTCATGAATTTTGGTGCTATTTGATATGTGGTTTGCTTTCTTGCTAGCAAGGTTGTAGTGTTTGCAGCTCTTTATTGCCTCAGTTCTATATAACTCCTTATACGTAGGTTACTGATAGTACCCTATTGCCCAGCTTCATGTCAAACCTGCTTGTGCTGTAGCTCTTTTATCAACTTAGTGCCAACATTTTTTGGCTAGGTTTTGGCCCCTTGCTGCCCTAGTTTCATCACTCTTGTTAGTATTCATTGTGGCCCCTTGCTACCTAGTTCTACACCAACTACCACTTTAGATAGGAGGTAGTTCCTTGTTGTGCATGCCTTTTGAGTATGTCTAGCGTGAGGCAAGGAGTCACTCTAAGAGACAGCTTTAAAGCCTTTGTGACTAGACTTTGACATGCTTGCTTCAAGCTCGTATCTTCGCACTATCGACAAATTTCACTGTTCTAGAAGAGTTAACCTTTTATTTTTGCTACATATCAATGCAATTTAGTCCAGGACATCATTCAACATAGGTCGAAATTATTGTATCCTTGACATCATTTCCTAATTCAAGCTTATAATCGTGCATATTTGATGGCTATGATAGGTTTGATCATGCACTCTATGATTCATTTATCCCTCGAGCCCCTCCTTCATCATGTTATAAGCATCGCATAAGTCTCCTCACTTGCTTCTAGTTCAATAGTAGCAATAAACTTTCATGTTGAGGAAGCTTAGAGGACCATCATGCAAGACTTTATTTTCTACCTATACCTACTTCTTTGGAGCAAGTGGTATCTACTACATTCATCCAAATACTTGGCAATTTTTCAGTCAACACATATTCTTTGAGCTTTTTTTTTTCAAGTTTTCCATGCTGATGGTGCCACCTTCTGTTAATTCTATACCTAGCTCTCTTGAAATGACATCGACCTTCCAAAATTCTATCCTTGATGACCTGGGATAAGATTTACTTACCAAAATTTTATCCTTGACAATCCCAGGATGGCATTCACTTTCCAGAATTCTATCCTTGTCTAGGGATGACATTTACCATCAAAACTTCTATCCATGGCAATCTTGGAATGACATCCACATTCCAAAATTCTATATCCCTAGCAATCCAGGTTATATCCACTTTCCAAATTTTGGGTCACCAATAATCCTAGGATAACATATATTTTCCAAATTCCATCCCCAGCAATCTCGAGATTGCATCTACCTTCCAATTACCTCAATAGTTCTTAGGCCTCATCTACCTTACTAGGTTTTTCTCTCAATATACTAGGATCACATCCTCCTTAATTATACCTCCAAAAATTCTGAGGTAGTACCATCCAATTTGACCCTAAGTTCTAGGATCTCAAAGTTTTACTTAGATATCCTGGGATGGCATCTTCCTTCCAAAATTCAAGCTCCAACAATGTCAAAGTGACTCAGACCCTTCCTAATTTGACTCCCATCAATCATGCTATCTTCTTTCCAAATCTGATCCTTAGTATTTCTAAGTCCACCATGAGTCTATTTGCACACCCTGTACCCCATCAAATTCTAACTTTGCTTCCAAAATCTAATTTATTTCAAAATGCTCTCCCTCTAATTTGATGAATATCATATTCACTGACCTCTATCAAATACAAGCATCCCCAATACACCTTCTTTCCCCAAGTAGCGAATCAAATTCATTTGAATAATCTTCCTCAAAATCAATTGTATCAGAATATTGTGGTCATCACTACAATGTCTCAAGAAGCCATGGAAAAAAGGTTAAGAAAATTGGAGGACAATAAACGACAAGGACAAGAATTAGCCTTTAAAAATTTGTGCATGTTACTGTGTTATCCTGTGGCCCCCATATTTAAACAGCAGAACAATAGGCTCTAGAGCTAATTTGATGACAATACATCAAAGTCTACAGGGATTAGTTAGGAATTGGAACTTGATTTATTAATAAGAATTGAGAATTTTTTTTGATTCGGAGGGTCAATGATGCATCATAGGCATAGAAAATTTCATATAAATGCTAATGGAAATAGACTAGATTGTCGACGGTAGCCTGAGATGGATAAGTATGATGGAATAAGTTCTCCTGTTAGCCATTTGAAAATGTACTACAACAATATGTTAGAGGTGACCAATAATGATTATATTATGATCAAAATATTTTAGCATGCCCTGAAGGGAGTGACCCAAGAATAGATAGCCTCAATTGATCACTCTAGGATCAGAATCTTTGGGCAACTAGCAAGTACACTCAACTAACAAAATAACTTTAACATCAATGTCACACCCAAAAGGGCCAATTTAGAAGCTTTAATGCAGGATGCAAATGAATTCTTCAATGGATATTTGGCAGATGTCGGGATATGGCAATCCAAATGAAGGATAAGGTCGCTATCATGACTATTGAGAATGCACTTCCTTATATATCCTTGTTCTTTTCAATTCAAACTCGTAATAGCTTCAATTCTCTAAGCTAAAGTGCAAGCTTGATCAAAATATATATAAGGTTGGGAAGCTAAACACATTGATTCATTAAGAGGCTAATCTAAAGAAATTAAGAGCACACACTCAACATAGTGTCTTCCCAATAGTTAGCCACATATCCACATAAACCCTATTAATAGAACCAGCGATTCCTCGGGCACAAAATCCTACTTATGGTCAACCTCCACCATAGCCCCAAAATCCATAGCCACAACCCATTTCTTTTGTTTTGCGAGCGAAATTGGCATTTGCAAGTGTAATGCAGTTGTAACTATCAATGTATTACACCCTCTAGATCAAGGCTTTTACCAAACCCAATGCCTCATATTAAATTCAAATGAACAATGTGAATATCATGATCGATGCCTGAGCCATGTGAAGAAAATGGTGGGCCCTAAATCATGATAGCTTAGCTTGTGCACCTATGCAACCCAAAATTACCTGAATGTACAACTTCAAATGGAGGATCCTAATGCAATCCTTGCTCATTTTAGACTGTATTTAGTAGTGATTGGGATAACTGAGGAAGCCCAACAGAAGAATGCTCACTCAAGAATGCTCGTTAATCTAAATGATGTATAATTGAAAAGGCACCCATTAGAAGAGGCTCATTGGTCTCCTTACACTATACATTTAGATAATACAAAGATGTAGCATGAGTTGAGACAGGGATATTAGTGGAATACTATAGGAAAGAAAAGATTGATTTATGTCTAAATGCTTACTATGTCACAAAAGTAAAAGCATTAGAGAGCAATAGGTTATTACAGCCCATATCTACACCTCAGTCGAAATGAGAATATATTGTCATGGATTTTGTCATAGGTCTACCTAGCACAAAAATTAATCATGATGCAATTTAGATGATTATAGATAGATTAACCATGTGTGCTCACTGTTTAACCATTAAAACAACTTATTTTTTGCACAAAATGACTAACTTGTACATGTAGGATATTACAAAGTAGCACGGTGCTCCTAAATTCACTTCTTATTTTTAGGGTAGTTTGCAAAAAATGCGAAAAAACTAAGCTAAAATTTAGTTTACTCTTTCATCCCCAAATGACTGGCTAGATGGAAAGAGTTATCTAGATTTTGGAGGACAGTCAAAAGGTTATCAAGATTTGAAAGATATATTCGATTGATGAGAATGCAAAATGTCATATTTTTCTTCCTTAATGTTTAGTCTTTTATACTTATTTTGTACCTAAATGTACTCATTATTCTTATATTTTGATTTAGGATGCAAATAGAGGCGTTAAGTGCAAAACAAAGCTAACTGGATGATTTTGGACAGTTTCAATATTGCTTCGTAATCTGGGCATAACTTTCTCATCTGAGCTCCGATTGTGATGATTCAAGATTCTGTGGAATACCAAGAAAAAGCTCTACAATTTTCATGTTTTGAGTTTTAAGAGATACTGAATTTATCAAGGTCTAAATTGGGATTGAAGTTGTTGCACGTCCTTAGCCTGCAGTACGTGGATTTGACTTCAGAAGTCTCCAGATTTGATGCATGAAAATCCCAGCTGGAAACACCACTTTTCCAGTTATATTAGGACTTTATTTTATTTTTCTTAATTAGTCAGATTTGAATATTTGTTAGGATATTTTTTTCCAGTTATATTAGGATTTTATTTTATTTTTCTTAATTAGTCAGATTTGAATATTTGTTAGGAGATTTTTTAGGAAGTAATAAAGGTGAAACAAAGGGGGCTGCGGAGACTCCTCTTGGAAGGACGCCTCTCTCTCTTTTCTTCTTAGGGGCTCGTTTGATTCGTGGGAAGTATTTTTTCTCCTAGGAATATAATTTCTGAAAAACAGATTCTTAGGAAGAGGATGCCTAGGAAAGTACTTTTGGTATGTTTGGGTGACCATGGAAAAGTGACAAATTTTCAAAGTGCTTATGTTTGGTTGACCATCCACTTTTCTGAAAAAGTTATGTATAATTTCTACTATGCCCTTAATAAAAATTAGGTCTTTAATGCCTCTTTAATGCTTGTTTAATGCCGAAGGACCTTTTTCGAAAAAAATAAAAATAAAGTGATTCCCGCCTCATGGAAAAGTAACTTTTCCATGAAATGTGGGAATCATATTTTCATGGGAATACAACTTTTCCGTCTCTCTCCTTTGAAAACTCCAACCAAACAAGATGCATCTCATTACTTTTTCGTTGACCACACTTTCTCCCATTTTTTTCCCGCGAACCAAACGAGCCCTAAAAGTTTGCATCAATGGCCCTGCGTGGCTAAAGCTTTTATTGGTCTAAGGAAACAGAAGTCTCGGAATCCATAAAGCTGTGAGATATGAATTATTTTTATTGTTCAATTTATGATTGAGTATTGGATGTTCTTCTGTGCCTATTTTTATGATTATTTTGTTTAATTGCTAGGAGGCCTACTAGTTTATTATTCATTGCAATCCACTGCTAAGTTAGATATCAGATCCGTAATTGTTTGATCACTCTAATCTATGAAGCAACTAAGATTTAATAATTTGCTGCATCAGAAATTTTTAGATCTTAGGAAGAACGCTCGACTAAATTAAATGCAACCGCTTATGTTTGTGTTGTTTAACTTCATTGATCTCTCTAATTCTTAAGGCTGCTGCTAGATTAAACCTTTAGCGCTTGTCTTGGGTTGTTTAGTAGTTAGAGTTAATTAGATCGCTTGTTTTTAAATTAACTACGACTAAGAAGAGATAGGAAAATAGTTCCAACAGTGAATATTCAAAGTGCGAATTGATATATATCTGCATCAATGATCAGTTGTAAAATTTCAATGGTGGATGTTGACTTAGACCAAGGTTTGTTCTTTTGGTTGATTTCAATACTTTAATCTGAATTCTTCCTTAGTTGTTTTATTGTTTTCATTATACTCAACCCCCCCCCCCCTCATCCTTGTTCAAGTAGCATAAAACTAGGCTAGATACTCTCTATGGGAACGATCCTTACTCGCACTACTACATATATTTTTAGGAGTATGAGTTTTATTTTTGGTTGCCAGCAACAGCATACCAAATTTTGGCGCAGTTGTCGGGGAGCAATTCTAGTTGATTTTTGTGCTTCTTGTGATCTTTATTTCATGCTTGAAATTTTTGAAAAAAAATCGTTAGTTTTCGATAGTTACAGTTTCAACAGAATTCTGATTTTTGGTGGAACTAGGCCTTGGTACTATAGTTTTCTAAAGGTAAACGAAGTTCTGAGCAAGACTAGTTAATCTATAGATTACTAGCCCCACCCTCTCGAGGCCAAATTCCACTATTTTCTAGGTTTTTTTAAGGCATTTTTGTGTTTTAGCGTAGAATTTTTATTTATTTTCATTACTCTAAATTTTTTTGATTTGTTTTTCATAGTTTATTAGAGTTTTCTTGATTGTTTATGACTGTAACTCGCTCTTCTAATCAAGGTGATTTGCAGTGTGATCTAGAAATAGAGATT